>NC_029790.2:63992024-63994338 GCF_000816755.2 Arachis ipaensis | reverse complement strand
TGAAACTTTGCTCGTTCTCGAGCAAAAACAAAGTAAAGAGAAGAATGGAGTAGAAAAAGAAGCAAATAGAAGGAGATAAAGGGAGAGAGAGGGCTCGACCTTGTGGGTTTATGAGTGTATGAGTGGTGTGTGTATGAAGGGTTATGAAGAGGGGTATTTATAGTAGTGGGGATAGGTAGGGTTCGGCCATGGGTTGGGTTTTGGGTGGGAAATTTGATTTTGAAGTGAGTGGGGGTTGGTGGGAGTTATGATGATTTGGGGAAATGAAATGGATATGATTGGGCTAGGGTTTATGGGAAAATGTGAAAGTAAGTGGGGTAGGTGAAGATGCTGTGGGACCTACTGGTCCTGAGAGGCTAGGAAATTCAGATTCCCTGCCCTCTGCGCTGATGTTTGAATACCCAGAGTCTGCTCCCTGGCTGGCATTCAACGTCAACTATGCTGCCCATTAGGGGTGTTGAACGCCCAGACAGTGCTCCCTGGCTGGCGTTCAACTCCAATAACACTCCACCCAGAGTGTTCTGTTTTCTTTGCTGAACAATTCTATGTCTATTCTGACTGATTCTCATGATCATGAACCTAAAATATAAATTAAAGTAAAACAAAATAAAAGAAAATAAAAATAAAAAAATTAATTAAGGTTGGATTACCTCCCAACAAGCGCTTCTTTAACATCATTAACTTGATGCTTAGCTCCTTACGGAGGTGAGTGTGGGCTCAAAATTTTGCCTTTTACAGTGAACTTTCTTCCTGTCTTCTCATGAATGATCTCTACATGCTTTAGTGACAGGATACGACTCACTGTATGTGGTATGACTGGTTTCTTAGTGAAGACAACTCTCATGCTAGGTGAGAAGCCTTCAGTTGGGACTTTCTTGTCCCTCTAGCCTTTAGATACTTTATTCCTAGTACCTTTATGCTTAGAGCTTGTTAATGGATGCCCAACACCAAACTTAGAATTGATATTTAGGGGCTTTGCAAAGCTCTACACAAAAAGAGAGTGTTGGAACACTAGGTGTTGTAACATTGGCTCTTTCTTATCAAAGGGAGATTTGGGATTGGACATTTTGAACAAGATGTAGTCCTCTCTTAGTTGGAAAACCATTTTTCCCTTTGCCACATTAATCACGGCTTTTTCAGTAGCCTGAAAAGGTCTTCCAAGGATGATAGAGTCATCCTCATCCTCTCCTATGTCCAAGATTATGAAGTTTGCAGGGAGGTAGTGGTCTTCAACCTTCACCAAGACATCCTCTACTAAGCCATATGGCTTTTTCATTGTCTTGTCTGCCATCTCTAGTGAGATGTTTGCATCTTGTAACTCAAAGATTCCTAACTTCTCCATTATAGAGAGTGGCATGAGGTTTATGCTTAACCCTAAGTCACACAGAGCCTTCTCAAAGGTTATGGTGCCTTTGGTGCAAGGAATCAGGAAGCGTCCAGGATTTGGAAGCTTTTGAGGTAGCTTCTGCTGAACCAAAGCATTGAGTTCTTTGGAAAGCAGTGGAGGTTCTTCCTCCAAAGGCTTTATACCAAATAACTTGGTATTTAGCTTCATGAGAGCTCCTAGGTACCAAGTAACTTGCTCTTCCCTAGTGTCTTCATCCTCATCAGAGGATGAGTGTTCATCAGAACTTATGCACAGCAAAAGTGCATGCAAAGGAACCTCTATGGTCTCTAAATGAGCCTTGGCTTCCTTTAGTTCTTGGATAGGGATTTCTTGAGTGGTTATTGAGCACTCAGAGGGTGTGCCTTTACTGGCGTTCAACGCCAACTTTGATAGCTCTTTGGGCATTGAACGCTGATGAGCGGATATTTTATACGCTTTTTGGGGATATTTTCATTATAGTTTTAGTAGGATTTAGCTGCTTTTCAGTATAATTTTATTAGTTTTTATGCAAAAATTACATTTCTGAACTTTACTATGAGTTTGTGTGTTTTTCTGTGATTTCAGCTAATTTCTGGCTGAAATTGAGGGATCTGAGCAAAAATCTGATTCAGGCTGAGAAAGGACTACAGATACTGTTGGATTTTGACCCTGCTTCACGCAAAATGGATTTTCTCGAGCTACAAGAGTCCAAATGGCGCGCTCTCAATTGCGTTGGAAAGTAGACATCCAGGGCTTTCCAGAAATATATAATAGTCTATAATTTGCTCAAAGATAGATGATGTAAACTGGCGTTCAACTCCAGTTCCATGTTCCATTCTGGCGTTAAACGCCAGAAACAGGTTACAAGTTGGAGTTAAACGCCCAAAACAGGTTACAACCTAGCGTTTAACTCCAGAAACAGCCTAGGCATGTGTAAAGCTCAAGTCT
>NC_029790.2:63976520-63991497 GCF_000816755.2 Arachis ipaensis | reverse complement strand
ATTCTTTCAAGAGCCAACATTCTAAAATTCCAACCTTCAAATATGCACTGTTCATCCATACATTCAAAAACCAAAAGCAAATGACACCATATCAACATAATTAAACTATTCTTATTTTAATACTTGAAATTCATGCATCTCTCAATTCTTTTTAATAAAAATTTTCTTTTAAGCAAGGTGAGAGATATATGGAACATTTTACAACTTTAAGACATCAGTGCCAATGATCATGCAACTAGAACAAGAAAATAGACAAATAAACAGATAGAAAACAGAAAAATAATAGGAAATGCGTGTAAAGAGAATGAATCCACCTTTAATAGTGGTGGCTAGTGCTCCTCTTTGAGGATCCAATGTGATTTTTGATCTCTTCTATGTCACTTCTTTGCCTTTGTTGTTCTTCCCTCATAGCCCTTTGGTCTTCCCTTATGGCTCTTTGATCTTCTCTTATTTCATTGAGGGTGGTAGCATGCCCTTGATACTCCATCCTCAATTGCTCCATGTTAGTATTCAATTCTCCAAGAGAAGTTTTTCATTGATCCCAATAGCTTTGGGGAGGAAAATACATCCTTTGAGGCATCTCAGGGATCTCATACTGAGGCAGCTGCACATGCTCTTATGCATGCTCTCTAGTTCACTCCATCCTCTTCTTAGTGATCGGCTTATCCTCCCCAATCGAGACATCTCCATTTATAACAATTCTAACTGAATTGCATAGATGACAGATGAGCTGTGGGAAGGGTAACCTTGCATTGGTGTGAGGCTTCTCAGCTACCTTGTACAGTTCTTGAGGAATCACCTCATGTACTTCCACCTCAGTTCCAATCATGATGCAATGGATCATGATGGCTCTGTCAACAGTCACTTCTGACCGATTGCTAGTAGGGATGATGGATCTTTGGATGAATTCTAACCATCCTCTAGCTATGGGCTTAAGGTCAATCCTTCTTAGTTGAATGGGCTTGCCTTGGGAATCCCTTTTCCACTGTGCTCCTTCCACATAAATGTCTGAGAGCACTTGATCCAATCTCTCATCAAAGTTAACTCTCTTAGTGTAAGGATGAGGATCTCCTTGCATTAGAAGCAAGTTGAACACTAACCTCACACTTTCTGGGCTGAAATCTAAGATTCTTCCTAGGACCATGGTGATCCAATTCCTTAGATTTAGTTTCACACTAGTGTCATGGTTTTTAGTAACCCATGTATTAGCATAAAACTCTTGTACCATGAGAATCCAAACATCCTGAATGGAATTGGTTAGGACTTCCCAACCTCTTCTTCAGATCTCTCTTCGAATTTCCAGATACTCATTCTTCTTGAGCAAGAAATGGACCTCAGGGATCACTTTCTTCTCAGCCACTACTTTATAGAAGAGGTCTTGGTGGGCTTTGGTGATGAATCTTTCCATCTCCCAAGATTCAGAGGGAGTGGCTACTGTATTTCCTTTTCTCTTTCTAGAGGAGTCTCCAACCTTGGGTGCCATAAATGGTAATGGAAAGAAAAAAGCTATGCTTTTCCCAAACCAAACCTAAAACTTTGCTCGTCCTCGAGCAAAAATAAGCAGAGGAGAAAAATGGAGTAGAAGAAGAAGAAAATAGAAGGATATAGAGGGAGAGAGGGCTTTCAGCCTTGTGGGTGTAGTAGAGTATGAGAGGTATGTGTATGAAGGGTTATGAAGAGGGTTATTTATAGGAGCGGGGAAGGGTATATGTTCAGCCATAGAGTGGGTTTTGGGTGGAAAATTTGATTTTGAAGTGGGTAGGGGTAGGTGCGAGTTATGATGGTTTTGGGGAAGTGGTATGGATGTGATTGGGCTAGGGGTTATAGGGAAGTGTGTATGGGAAAATGTGAAAGTAAGTGGGGTAGGTGAAGATGCTGTGGGACCTACTGGTCCTGAGAGGCTAGGAAATTCAGATTCCCTGCCCTCTGCGCTGATGTTTGAATACCCAGAGTCTGCTCCCTGGCTGGCATTCAACGTCAACTATGCTGCCCATTAGGGGTGTTGAACGCCCAGACAGTGCTCCCTGGCTGGCGTTCAACTCCAATAACACTCCACCCAGAGTGTTCTGTTTTCTTTGCTGAACAATTCTATGTCTATTCTGACTGATTCTCATGATCATGAACCTAAAATATAAATTAAAGTAAAACAAAATAAAAGAAAATAAAAATAAAAAAATTAATTAAGGTTGGATTACCTCCCAACAAGCGCTTCTTTAACATCATTAACTTGATGCTTAGCTCCTTACGGAGGTGAGTGTGGGCTCAAAATTTTGCCTTTTACAGTGAACTTTCTTCCTGTCTTCTCATGAATGATCTCTACATGCTTTAGTGACAGGATACGACTCACTGTATGTGGTATGACTGGTTTCTTAGTGAAGACAACTCTCATGCTAGGTGAGAAGCCTTCAGTTGGGACTTTCTTGTCCCTCTAGCCTTTAGATACTTTATTCCTAGTACCTTTATGCTTAGAGCTTGTTAATGGATGCCCAACACCAAACTTAGAATTGATATTTAGGGGCTTTGCAAAGCTCTACACAAAAAGAGAGTGTTGGAACACTAGGTGTTGTAACATTGGCTCTTTCTTATCAAAGGGAGATTTGGGATTGGACATTTTGAACAAGATGTAGTCCTCTCTTAGTTGGAAAACCATTTTTCCCTTTGCCACATTAATCACGGCTTTTTCAGTAGCCTGAAAAGGTCTTCCAAGGATGATAGAGTCATCCTCATCCTCTCCTATGTCCAAGATTATGAAGTTTGCAGGGATGTAAAGGTTTTCAACCTTCACCAAGACATCCTCTACTAAGCCATATGCTTTCTTCATTGATTTTTCTGCCATCTCTAGTGAGATGTTTGCAGCTTGTACCTCAAAGATTCCCAGCTTCTCCATTACAGAGAGTGGCATGAGGTTTTTGCTTGACCCTAGGTCACACAGAGCCTCCTCAAAGGTCATGGTACCTATGGTGCAAGGGATCAAGAGTCTGAGATCTGGAAGCTTCTGAGGTAGCTTTTGCTGAACCAAAGCATTGAGTTCTTTGGTAAGCAGTGGAGGTTCTCCCTCTAGAGGCTTTGTACCAAATAACTTGGCATTCAGCTTCATGAGAGCTCCTAAGTAGCGAGCAACTTGCTCTTTCCTAGTGTCTTATCCTCATCAGAGGATGAGTATTCATCAGAACTCATGCACTGCAGAAGTGCATGCAAAGCAACCTCTATGGTCTCTATATGAGCTTTGGCTTCCTTTAGTTCTTGGATAGGGGTTTCTTGAGTGGGTATTGAGCACTCAGAAGGTGTACGTTTACTGGCGTTCAATGCCAGCTCTGATAGCTTAGTGGGCGTTGAACAGCCATGCTGTGCACCCTTACTGCCGTTAAACAACAGTCCCTTTATCATTTTGGGCGTTGAATGCCTAGCAGGGGTATCCTGGCTGGCGTTCAATGCCAACTTCCCTGCCTAGTGGGACTTTGATCGCCCAATGAAGGGTTCTTCACTGGCGTTTAGCGCCAGAGTTCCTACTTGTTTAGGCCTTGAACGCCCAGCCAGTGTTCCCTGGCTGGCGTTCAACGCCAGCTCTGCTGCCAGGATGGGCGTTGAACGCTGATGAATTCATATTTGATGATAATTTTTGGCTCAATTTGGATGGATTTCATCACATAAACTCACACTTAATCACCAAAATAGCATACTTTTGTGTTTTATCCCTAATTTGGACTTAAATATGAAAACATGTGTTTTTTGTGCTTAAATTGAGCAATTTAATTTCACTTTTATGCCATTCGATGCCGTGATATATTTTGTGAGTGATTTAAGGTCCTAGAGGTAAGAATAACTAGGAAAAAGTGGAAGGAAGCATGCAAATTGGGAGAAAATATGAAGAAAACAAAGGAGAAAAGCATTTCAGAGTGTGCCCAAGCACACTTTCTGTGCCTACACACAAGGGTCAAAATCAGCACCTGTGCCCACGCAGAAGTACAAAAATCAGCAAGTGTGCCTACGCACAACCCTGTGCATACGCACAGGTGAGAAAAATCAGCAAGTGTGCATACACACAGATCTGTGCGTACGCAAAAGTCCCTGCGCGTGACTTCATTAAAAAGTTACATGGCTCACGAATTTGGGGCTTTCTTGACCCAATTTTTAGAGTTGCTAAAGCCTATTAAAGTGCTATATCAAGGGGAATTGAAGCCATATGAAGGCATTAGATTAGGAGGCCTCATTTTTACATTTTTAGCATAGTTAATTAGGAGTAGGAGTAGTGTAGAGTAGAGAATTCTCTCGTAGGGTTTACGTAGTTTTCATGTAGCATTTTATAGCAAGCTTTGATCTTGGATTTTTCTCATCTATATTGTAAGTACTCTTCAATTTCCTCTTTAATTACAAAACTTTTTCTATTTTGTTTCATGGTTCAAGTTACTTTGTTCATATTTCCAATTTTAGGTTTCTTGAAGTTTTGATTGATGAATTTGATGTTTTATGCTTTATATATGCTTGGTTGATTGTCTATTGTTGATATTGTAAATAGTTGGTTATAATTTTTTTTTCTTTATAAGTTCTCATGTTTTGGTTTTGTGCCCACCAAGTGTTTGTGAAAATACCACTTGGTAATTTTGAGTAGATTTTCACACCTTGGCCTGGGATTTGAGTTCCTAGGATACTTGAGTCATAATGTCCGACATTTAGTGACAATTCTTAGGTAGTTAGTTGACTCTTGTTTTTATTGACGCTAGCTTGTTACCAACTAGTTTGGTAAGTTAGCTAGGACTTATGGATTAAGGTCAATTATGCTTGCTTGACCCACTCCTCGATGTTAAGGGTTAACTAAGCGAGATTGACTCATCATAATTATCATAGTTGTGGTTATGGCGATGATAGGATTCCTTGGACTCTCATTCCCAAGTCAAGGCTCTCTTTATGCATTTCTAGCATTTTCACTAGTTTTGACCTCATATTCCTTTTACTTGCATCTATTACAATTTTGATCATTTCTTAGTTCTTTTATTTCTTAGTTCTTTTAATATTTTGTTCTTTGATTGCAAAACCCCTTTGTCCTCACAACCGAAAGTGTGACACTTCAATTGCATTTCAAGGGAGAACGACCCGAGGTTTCATTACTCTCTATTTATTCTAATTAGAAAAAATCAAACTTTGGTTGGTGGGATTTAATTGCTGGTTTGGACTATGCTACCAACGAAGTGATTCTTGTTTTTGAGAAATTCTAAACCGGCGCAAATTCCTACCCATCATGTTTTTGGTGCCGTTGCCGGGGAATGCAATTAGTGTTATATCTTAGGTTGTTTTAAATATGTCCATAGTGTAAATAGAACTTTTTGGTTGATTGTTTGCTTTTATTAGTAATTTTTGTTTATATTTTCTTTATGACTTTTTCACACCATTACCACAATTCACCCCATTGGAATCCAAACACTTACCTTTCTAGTCACCAATTCTATACACCATCACCTCACTACATACAAAACTAAGACCCTCATCCTCATGAGTTTAATTGTCAACTTTCATCACCTCAAGTTTCATCTTCATATATGGATCAAGCCACACAAGAAGCACTCCAAGTGCTTATTCAAGAGCAACAAGAGTTCCGGAAGAAGCAAGAGCAAGTCATGTCCACCTTAGTGGAAACCTTGGATACGTTAGCTTCATCACGTTCATGCCACAACCAAGAAATTCTAGTAGATGAATGTGTGGAATCAAGTGAACAGTGTGGAATGAAGGTAAAATTGCAAAATCAAGTAGAAGATGTCAAGTCACAAGATGAAGCACAACATGGGATAAATGAAGAGTTGATGGAAATTGATCAGGTGGATTCCATCATTAGTGAATTTTTGTCCAACTTGGTCAATCCCTTCAATAACCTTCATGAGCCTCCCTTTATTGAATTTGAAGGAGATGTTGATGTGGACTTCACACAACCTCCAATTTTTGACTTGAGTGATGATAAGGAAGATTCAAAGGAGGTTGAGGAAGATTTTAGCTACCAAGAAGTGAAGGTACATGTACAAGAGCAAATTGAGTGGGTACAAATCTCATCAACAAGCTTCTTAGGCCCACATCAATATGCCATCTTAGAGACGGATCATCAACTTCAAACCCTTCTTGGAGTAGTGGATAGTGGAGAGAAGAATGTTAATTGGCAAGGAGATGGAAAGTTCATCAAGGAAGCCAATTCAACATTTGTGGCTCAACTATGGTGCAAGAGTCAATTGAGTGATTTTCGAAAAGTGTACAAGTGTGTCAATGGTGATTCAAGAAATTGTTCATCTAAGTGCAACAATGAAG
Source organism: Arachis ipaensis (assembly GCF_000816755.2). Lineage (NCBI taxonomy): Eukaryota > Viridiplantae > Streptophyta > Magnoliopsida > Fabales > Fabaceae > Arachis > Arachis ipaensis. The sequence continues at coordinate 63,985,209 of NC_029790.2, read as the reverse complement.
ATCAACAAGAAGATGAACGAGAGACTAGAGTATGGGATCTGGGCATTAATTTCAACACCCAAAACTTATGGATCCTTAAGGCTAGTTTGGAATTGCCACCCAACTTTGTCCTTAATTTGACCTTACATTGCCAATTCAAGGAAGAGTGGAAGCACAAGCTACCATAACACAAGCTTCTCCTCAAAAAGTCCAACTTAAGGACTTTAAACCAATGTGCTAGGTGGGAGACACCCCACCATGGTAATATCCTTCTAACTTTCTCTCTATTAACTTTTATTTCTTGAATAATTGGTTATGTCTCTTGGTTAGTTTAGTTGCATTTTGATGTTGTTAGGTAATTTTAGTGGAATAATGTGTTTTTGGAGTTCTAACATGTTTTGGGGCTTGAAAACCTATTTTGAATGTCATATTTGGTACCTTACAGGCATAATTTTTGTTGCAGAAACAGAGTCATTTGCGTACGCACAGCATTATGTGTTCGCACACTTCCCTTATTTTTTGCCATCTGTGCGCATGCACAACTCTGTCCGCGCGCACACTCCTTAACGCCCAATCTGTCTGTGGCGCTTGCACGTCTTGTGCACACGCACACCTCACCCTGTTTCAAAAAAAAAGAAAGAGGAGAGCTACCTATGCGTGCGCATAGCCTTGTGCGCACGCACAACCTTTGGCGCGCCTTCTTCTCGCAGCACATGCACCCAATGTGCGTGGGAACAACCCCTTCATATTCCATATGTGCGCACGCACACACCCTTGTGCGCATACCCCTCTTTCTCTCTTATGTGCGCCCGCACAAAACCTTGTGCGTACGCACAAAGGCCTTTTCAAACGTTAATTCGAAAAGGGAACCCTCTCGCGCTTCAGCTTCCCCCAACCACTTTTCTTCTCTTCTTCTTTCACTGAGACCCATCCTCCAACCCAACGTACCCTACGCCACCACCTAGCCCACCACGCTAACCCTCCGTCCTTCCGAAACCACCACCGGCTTGGGATGGTAACTTAGGTGAACTTGAGTTACTAATGTCCAAGTGTTGATAATTGGTGTCCATTGACTCTAGCTTCCACTAAGTTAATTAGTGAGGTGGCTAGGACTTATGGATTAAGATTGATGTAGCTCATTTGACTTTCCTTCACTTGTTAGGGGATGACTTAATGGGATTAATCCTTACAATTATCATGTTGTGGTTAGTGACAAGGATAAAGATCCTTAACCATCAACCCTTTCCAAGACCTTTTTATCATTTGAATTTCATTTACTTTCTTGTCCCTCATTCAAAACCCCAAAAATACTTGTCCCATAATCAATAACATGAACACTTTCCTACAATTCCTTGAGAGATGACCCGAGGTTTAAATACTTTGGTTTATTTTTATTGGGGTTTGTACCTGTGACAAACAAATCTTTGATTGAGGAATTGTTTGTTGGTTTAAAACTATACTTGCAATGAGATTTCATTTGTGAAATTCTTTACCGATAGACAATTTCCGTTCATCATATTGCTATACCTAAGTTATTTATGCTTTAATTATTGATCATTTCCTTTAAATGTTACTTAGGTTGCTTGTTTGTGGAAAACTACATTTTCCTTTGAGCATTTCACTTCTTTTGATTATGTTTTCCTCAATTGCGTGTTTGTTTACTTCATTGGCTCTAATCAACATTGTTTGACTATTTCCTCTTTGCTTTTGTGATTTTTATCTGTTTCTCCTAAGTTGTATTCCATTTTTTTCCTTTTTTAGGATGCATCGTAAGGGTAAGGAGAAAGCCACCCCTTTGGCTCCTCCTCCTGCACGTTCGAGCACTCAGTCGGACATGTTTATCAATGAAGAAGCCCAAGAGCAATATAAAAAGCTGGAAAAGAAAGCCTTCCACTACGAGAGGAAGCTCAGCGTACAAGGGAAATATGCAGAAGTAATACATAACAGACTCGATTTCTACCAGTGAAAATTCGTAGAATTCGACCCTGTGGAGATCAATGAACACATGGTCAAAGAATTCTACGAAAATCTACTGAAGAGAGAGGCTACCACTATTTTTCTGAGGGGTGTCACGCTAGACACCTCCGACCATGCTTTAGAGGCCCTCTTGCAGATTCTGCATATTCCTCCAGGCCGTGATGCTTACCCAAAGATAGTGGCGGACTTGACTGCGGGCAAGCTTTCCTTGGACACTGTTCTGAAGAAGACTGGCCTACCAGAGGCCCGATGGAAATACAGCAGAGGGGAGAATGCGGTCCCAGAAAATATAGCATGTGCTTCTCTCCATCCTGAGGCAAGGACCTGGCAGCAGATCATTACAGATTACATCTTGCCAAGCACATATGCTACACACATTGGCGACCGTATGGCCGTACTACTTTGGGCCATTTTAGAGGGGAAGAAGATCTCTGTTCTGTCCCTCATCAGAGATTCAATGTGGAAGGTAAACCAACAGTAGAAGTACAACATTCCCTTCCCTTCGATGATCACTAATGGCGAAAAATCGAATTCGCACAAACTAACCGGCAAGTGTACCGGGTCGCATCAAGTAGTAAAACTCACCAGAGTGAGGTGGATCCCACAGGGATTGATGGATCAAGCAATGTTAGTTGGGTGATGAATCTAGTTAAGCGAATGTTGATGAATTGAGTGAAATTTGATCAACAGAAGGTAAATTGCAAGAAATTAAAGTGCTAAAAGTAAATTGGCTGAAACTTAAATGGCAAGAAATGTAAATTGCTGAAACTTAAAAAGCAAGAAACTAAAAGAGCTGAATCTTAAATTGCAAGAAATGTAAATAACTGAATCTTAGAGTGCAAGAATGTAAAATTGCAGAATCTAAATTACAGTGAAACTTAAATTGCATGAATTATAAAGGGAAATGGGTGCAGGGGGTGAAGTGAATTCAGAGAGATCTAAGTTGAAGAAATTCAAAGAAAGTGATTCATCAGAGATTGGAGATATCATAATCCATCATGAATCAAATGGGTCTCAACTCCTTTCTCAATCATATGAGTGGATCTATGGCTGATTGAAATTGATTGGATCCCAATTCGTTAGCAATCCAATCTCTCTAATCACAATCAATTGTGCCAATTCCTTGATATAATTGTCATGAGAAGAGTTAGAGAACATTCTCTTATCCATAAGCCACAAAATCTCCCAAAACCTCAATTCCTCCCGAATGGTGTTGGTTAAGAGAGTTGTGAAGGATAGAGCTCCAATTCTAATGCAAGTGATTTCCCTTCCGAGGCTCACACAAGCATTCAGCTGAATTAAACCCCCTTCTGGAGTGAATAATTCACAATCAAAACAAAAGATATCCTATAGCTACTCAAGTGGATTGAGAAGAAGAAGAATCTCATTGATTCATTATGATTACAATAAAGCTCCTCCCCCTAATGAATTTGGGATTTAGTTCATCATTGCTCAAGTAAAAACCATAAAACAGAAAATTGCCGAGAAATGTAGAAGAGAAAAATATAAAGAAAATGAGTGCAGAGTTTCCCAATTTGGGTCCCTGACTCCCTAGCCTTCCAGCCCTCCAACTAACTTAAACTTAATGCTATTTATACACTTTCCAATTCAGTCTTCAGGCCCTTGGATTGGGCCTTTGGCCTCTATTGAAGTAAGCTAGAATGGGTCTTGGTGATGTTGGAGAGAGAGGTGCTCAGTTTCATAGTTCTGGTGTCAACGTTGGGATTAACGTTTTTGAGTAAACGTGGAGTCAAACGTTCCCTTAAAGAAAAATTAATTCTGGGTGTTTTCAGCAATGTTTGACTCAACGTTGGGGCACCAATGTTTTCCTGGTCACGTGTACGTGTGGCCCACGCGTACGCGTGGATGGTCGATTTTTTCATTCCACGTGTGCGCGTCCCCCACGCATACGCGTCAAACTGCTAAAATTTTTCCTCACACGTACGCGTCATTTATGCGTGTGCGAGGTTGGGAAGAGAGTTCACATCCATCGTTGGAGGTAACGTTGGATTGGCAATGTTCCCTCCAACGTTGGCTAACCCATGCGTGCACGTCACACACGCGTGCGCGTTACCCATGCGTACGTGTTGCGCCAATTTTTTTTGCTTCCAGAAAGCAAATTGTATCAAAAGCATTGGAGGTAACGTTGGCTTACCAACATTCCCTCCAACGTTGGCACCAGAACTTTGAAGAATATTACATTGCCCTTTCCTCCAACGTTTGAGGTAACGTTGGTGAGCCAGCTTGGCCACCAACGTAACTTCCTCATCCTCTACTTCTTTCTCTGTTTCTTCCTTGCTTCTCTTCACCTATCATCAACTAAACACATACAACAAAGCCTTGCTAAATTTACAAGAGTTTGCATCATTAATAACAATCAAGTAAATTTGCATAAAATCTTGTGAAAAAGCACAGAAACAACCATGTTTAATTGAGTCAATGGATGAATAAAATTCTAATCCAATTACTTACTTATTGCTCAAGAAAGTGCATGAAACTTAATGAAAACAAATGAAAAATGCTTGTGAAACTAGCCTATGATGACTTGTCATCACAACACCAAACATAAATCTTGCTTGTCCCCAAGCAAGCAATAAAACATAGGGAGAATGAATGAAAACAGAGAGAGGTAATAGCCCTTATTGGAAGACATTCAATTATGGTCAGTGGGGTTTTCATACATGATATCTCAGTGATTTTTTCTCTATGGCTGAAGTATCAACACTCACTTGGATCCTTATTTGAATTACAAAAAAAAAATGAGACTTGTTATTGCTTGGTCCTTAATTTTTTTTTTTTTTTTTTTTTTTTTTCTTTTTTTTTCCTTAATTTTTTTTTTTTTTTTTTGCTCTTTCTCTTTTGATTGAGATTTATTGCTTGCTGAGGCTAAATGCTATGTGTTAAGGTAGCTCTTTAAAGTAAGCTTTCAGCCAGCATTCTCACCCCAGTTGGTTCAAGATGCTAGGTGTTGAGACACCCCTAAGGGCTTACTTGCTCAAGCCTCTCCTTAGCACACACACACATCACAAGCATTTAGCTTGTTTTATTCTTTGGACATTGGTGCCCAACTCTTCTTTGGGTTACTAAATGCTTTGCCTTAAAGTAGCTCTTGATGGTGAACTTTTGGTTGGCAATCCCGGGTTAGTTAACCCAAGTTGCCAGGTGATGAAGCACCCCTTAGAACCGAGTTATCTAAGCTTATCTTTGTACAAGAGCATCACATGCATATATCCAAATTTCAAGCCATTGGTGCCCAGCCTTGTTTATCTATTTTTATTTCTTTCTCTTGCAAATTTTTTTTTCTTTTATTATGGACAATTTTCATTTGTAAGTCTCATGAAATGTAATTCAAGTTCATATCTCAAAATCATGCCAACTTCTAGTCTTATTTATAAATCACTTAATGAATCAGCACATACCACCACATGACCTTATTTTGTCTCTCATCAAAATAGACTTTTACTCTTTCTCTATTTCGCAACATTTTCTTTTATTCAATTAAAAGCAAAGGGGAATAAGACATAGATACAAGCATATGAAAATGAAGCAGACACTCAGACTAGAACACTTAAATGACCCTGGCAATTAAAAGACAGTAAACAGGCAGAATTTAAACAACTTAAACTAATCAGCAGGGGGTATATTTAGACTTCCAGTTTAGAGCACTTTAAAGCAGAAAAAGGTAGGCAACAATACAACCTCTTGGTGTCTTCTTGCTTAGTCTTTCATCATCCCCTCTTGCTTTTGTTTTCTTCTTAGTGATGATGCATAGTTCTTCCAAGAAATTGAGTGACTTTCTGCAATAATAGTGGAAGTTGCTTGTCCCCCAAGCACTTGAAAGATGGTTAGCATACATGAATGTTTGTAGGCTTTTGAACTTACTTTGGTGTGTGAACACCAAACTTACTTCATTGCCAATGTTTGTTATGCAGCAGATTAATCTCATACATGAAACCTTGTGCTTTTATTAAGTAAGCTACCTGTAACTAAAAGTTAAGCAATTGTCAAGAAATGTCCCTGATTGTTTTGGAGTTTTTGACTCATGATGCTCTTTGGGGGGTGGTGCACGGAATCGTGATCCACACTTTTTACAATTCCACACAACTAACCAGCAAGTGCACTGGGTCGTCCAAGTAATACCTTACATGAGTAAGGGTCGATCCGACGGAGATTGTCGGCTTGAAGCAAGCTCTGGTCATTGATGAGCGGATAATTTATACGCTTTTTGGCATTATTTTTAGTACATTTTTAGTAGGATCTAGTTACTTTTAGGGATGTTTTCATTAGTTTTTATGTTAAATTAACATTTCTGGACTTTACTATGAGTTTGTGTGTTTTTCTATGATTTCAGGTATTTTCTGGCTGAAATTGAGGGACTTGAGCAAAAATCCGATTCAGAGGTTGAAGAAGGACTGCTGATGCTGTTGGATTCTGACCTCCCTGCACTCAAAGTGGATTTTCTAGAGCTAAAGAACTCAAAATGGCGCGCTTTCAATTGCGTTGGAAAGTAGACATCCAGAGCTTTCCAGCAATATATAATAGTCCAAACTTTGGCTGGGTTTAGATGACGTAAATGGGCGTTGAACGCCAGTTCTACGTTGCTGTCTGGAGTTAAACGCCAAAAACACGTCACAAGCCAGAGTTGAACGCCAGAAATACGTTACAAACTGGTGTTCAACTCCAAGAATGACCTCTCCACGTGGAAACTTCAGGCTCAGCCCAAGCACACACCAAGTGGGCCCCAGAAGTGGATTTATGCATCAATTACTTACTTCTGTAAAGCCTAGTAACTAGTTTAGTATAAATAGGACTTTTTACTATTGTATTAGACATCATGGGAATCTTTGGGGTGCAAGCTACAAGAAAACAGGCTTATGGACAAGTAGAGGACGTGTTAGTAAAGGTTGAAGACCTTTACATCCCTGCTGATTTCATAATCCTTGATACTGGGAAGGATGAGGATGAATCCATCATCCTTGGAAGACCTTTCCTAGCCACAGCAAGAGCTGTGATTGATGTTGACAGAGGTGAATTAGTCCTTTAATTGAATGAGGACTCCCTTGTGTTTATAACTTAAGGTTATCCTTCTGTAAACATGGAAAAGAGGCACAATAAGCTTCTCTCAAAACAGAGTCAACCAGAGCCCCCACAGTCAAACTCTAAGTTTGGTGTTGGGAGGCCACAACCAAACTCTAAGTTTGGTGTTGAACTCCCATATCCAAACTCTAAGTTTGGTGTTGGGAAGTCTCAACAATGCTTTGAACATCTGTGAGGCTCCATGAGAGCCCACTATCAAGCTATTGACATTAAAGAAGTGCTTGTTGGGAGGCAACCCAATTTTTATTTATCTAATTTTATTTTTCTTGTTTTTTCATGTTTTATTTGGTTCATGATCATGTGGAGTTACAAAATAAATATAAAAATTAAAAACGGAATAAAAAACAGCAGAAGAAAAATCACACCCTGGAGGAAGACCTTACTGGCATTTAAACGCCAGTAAGAAGCATCTGGCAGGCGTTCAACGCCAGAACAGAGCATGGATCTGGCACTGAATGCCCAAAATAGGCAGCATCTGGGCGTTTGAACGCCAGAATTGCACCCTGGAGAAGAGCTGGCGCTGAACGCCCAGAAAAAGCATGGTTCTGGCGTTCAACGCCAGAAATGGGCAACAAATGGGCGTTCAACGCCCAGAACAAGCACCAATCTAGCGCTGAACGCCCAGAGTTGTATGCAAGGGCATTTTGCATGCCTAATTTGGTGCAAAGTTGTAAATCCTTGAACACCTCAGGGTCTGTGGACCCCACAGGATCACCTCAGGATCTGTGGACCCCACAGGATCCCCACCTACCTCCACTCACTTCTTCTCACCCCTCTTTCACACAATCCTATAAACACTCTTCCCCAAAACTCTTCACCAATCACCTCAATCTCTCTTCCCTATAACCACTTCACCACTCACATCCATCCACTCTTCCCCATAAACCTACCTCATAAACCCCACCCACCTTCAAAATTCAAAATCAATTTCCCACCCAAAACCCACCCTTATAGCCGAACCTTACCCCCTCTCCATTCCCTATATAAAGCCCTCCATTCTTCTTCATTTTCACATAACACAACCCTCTCTTCCCCTTCTTGGCCGAATACACCCCTCCCCCCTCTCCTCCATATTTTCTTCATATTCTTCATCTATTCTTTCTTCTCTTACTCGAGGGCGAGAAATATTCTAAGTTTGGTGTGGTAAAAGCATAAGCTTTTTGTTTTTCCATTACCATTGATAGCACCCAAGACCGGAGAATCCTCTAGAAAAGGGAAAGGGAAGACAAAAGCTTCCACCTCCGAGTCATATGAGATGGAAAGATTCATCTCCAAAGCTCATCAAGACCACTTCTATGATGTTGTGGCCAAGAAGAAGGTGATCCCCGAGGTCCCTTTCAACCTCAAGAAGAATGAGTATCCGGAGATCCGACATAAAATCCAAAGAAGAGGTTGGGAAGTTCTAACAAACCCCATCCAACAAGTTGGCATCCTAATGGTTCAAGAGTTCTATGCCAATGCATGGATCACTAGGAACCATGATCAAAGTAAGAACCCAAACCCAAAGAATTATATTACAATGGTTCGGTTGAAATACTTAGATTTTAGTCCGAAAAATGTGAGGTTGGCGTTTAACTTGCCTATGATGCAAGGAGATGCACGCCCCTACACTTGAAGGGTCAACTTTAATCAAAGG
>NC_029790.2:63975263-63976374 GCF_000816755.2 Arachis ipaensis | reverse complement strand
GAGGGAGGAGCAACAAAGACAAGGAAGAGACATAGAAGAGCTCAAGGACATCATTGGTTCCTCAAGAAAGAAACGCATCCATCACTAAGGTGGACTCATTCCTTGCTCTTACATTCTCTGTTTTTCATTTTCTCTATGTTAAGTGCTTATCCATGTTTGTGTCTTCATTACATGATCATTAGTATTTAGTAACTATGTCTTAAAGTTATGAATGTCCTATGAACCCATCACCTCTCTTAAATGAAAATTGTTTTAATTCAAAAGAACAAGAAGTACATGAGTTTCGAATTTATCCTTGAACTTAGTTTAATTATATTGATGTGGTGACAATACTTTTTATTTTCTGAATGAATGCTTGAACAGTGCATATGTATTTTGAAGTTGTTGTTTAAGAATGTTAAATATGTTGGCTCTTGAAAGAATGATGACAAGGAGACATGTTATTTGATAATCTAAAAAATCATAAAAATGATTCTTGAAGCAAGAAAAAGCAACAAAGGACAAAGCTTGCAGAAAAAAAATAGCGAAAAAAAATAAATAGAAAAAGAAAAAGCAAGCAGAAAAAGCCAAAGCTCTTAAAACCAAGAGGCAAGAGCAAAAAGCTAATAACCCTTAAACCCAAAAGGCAAGGGTAAATAAAAAGGATCCCAAGGCTTTGAGCATCAGTGGATAGGAGGGCCTAAAGGAATAAAATCCTGGTCTAAGCGGCTAAACCAAGCTGTCCCTAACCATGTGCCTGTGGCGTGAAGGTGTCAAGTGAAAACTTGAGACTGAGCGGTTAAAGTCAAGGTCCAAAGCAAAAAAAAAAGAGTGTGCTTAAGAACCCTGGACACCTCTAATTGGGGACTTTAGCAAAGCTGAGTCACAATCTAAAAAGGTTCACCCAATTATGTGTCTGTGGCATTTATGTATCCGGTGGTAATATTGGAAAACAAAGTGCTTAGGGCCACGACCAAGACTCATAAAGTAGCTGTGTTCAAGAATCAACATACTGAACTAGGAGAATCAATAACACTATCTGAACTCTGAGTTCCTATAGATACCAATCATTCTGAACCTCAATGGATAAAGTGAGATGCCAAAACTATTCAAGAGGCAAAAAGCTACAAGT
>NC_029790.2:63939233-63974747 GCF_000816755.2 Arachis ipaensis | reverse complement strand
TTTTCTGGCTGAAATTGAGGGACTTGAGCAAAAATCAGATTCAGAGGTTGAAGAAGGACTGCTGATGCTATTGGATTCTGACCTCCCTGCACTCAAAGTGGATTTTCTGGAGCTACAGAACTCAAAATGGCGCGCTTCCAATTGCGTTGGAAATTAGACATCCAGGGCTTTCCAGCAATATATAATAGTCCATACTTTGGCTGAGTTTAGATGATGTAAATGGGCGTTGAACACTAGTTCTACGCTGCTGTCTGGAGTTAAACGCCAGAAACACGTCACAAGCCAGAGTTGAACGCCAGAAATACGTTACAAACTGGCATTCAACTCCAAGAATGACCTCTCCACGTGGAAACTTTAAGCTCAGCCCAAGAACACACCAAGTGGGCCCCGGAAGTGGATTTATGCATCAATTACTTACTTCTGTAAATCCTAGTAACTAGTTTAGTATAAATAGGACTTTTTACTATTGTATTAGACATCTTTGGAATCATCTTGGGACGTCTGGTTCTTAGATCATGGGGGCTGGCCATTCGGCCATTCCTGAACCTTTCACTTATGTATTTTCAAACGGTAGAGTTTCTACACTCCATAGATTAAGGTGTGGAGCTCTGCTGTTCCTCAAAGATTAATGCAAAGTACTACTGTTTTTCTATTCAATTCAACTTATTCCGCTTCTAAGATATTCATTCGCACTTCAACATGAATGTGATGAATGTGACAATCATCATCGTTCCCTATGAACGCGTGCCTGACAACCACTTCCGTTCTACCTTCGATTGAATGATTATCTCTTGGATCTCTTAATCAGAATCTTCGTGGTATAAGCTAGATTGATGGCGGCATTCATGAGAGTCCGGAAAGTCTAAACCTTGTCTGTGGTATTCCGAGTAGGACTCTGAGATTGAATGACTGTGATGAACTTCAAACTCGCGAGTGCTGGGTATAGTGACAGACACAAAAGGAGGGTGAATCCTATTCTAGTATGATCGAGAACCTCAGATGATTAGCCGTGCTGTGATAGAGCATTTGGACCATTTTCACAAGAGGACGAGATGCAGCCATTGACAAGGGTGATGCCTCCAGACGATTAGCCATGCAGTGACAGCGCATCGGACAATTTTCCAGAGAGGATAAAAAGTAGTCATTGACAACGGTGATGTCCTTACATAAAGCCAGCCATGGAAAGGAGTAAGATTGATTGGATGAAGACAGCAGGAAAGCAGAGGTTCAGAGGAACGAATGCATCTCTATACGCTTATCTGAAATTCTAACCAATGAATTACATAAGTGTTTCTATCCTTATTTTATGTTTACTTATTATTTATTTTCGAAAACTCCATAACCTTTTGATATCCGCCTGACTGAGATTTACAAGGTGACCATAGCTTGCTTCATGCCAACAATCTCCGTGGGATCGACCCTTACTCACGTAAGGTTTATTACTTGGACGACCCAGTGCACTTGCTGGTTAGTTGTATCGAAGTTGTGAATGAAAAACAATTTATTAAGACATGCGTACAGAGTTTCTGGCGCCGTTGCCTGAGATCACAATTTCGTGCTCCAGTCATCCTGTAAATCTTAGTCAGGCGGATTCCAATGGTTATGAGTCTTGATAATTAAAAGATAAATAAAACAGAAAATAAGATAAAGGTACTTATGTAATTCATTGGTGGAAATTTCAGATAAGCGTTTGGAGATACTTTGTTGCTTCTGAACCTCTGCTTTCCTATTGTCTTCTTCCAACTATGCGTGCTCCTTTTCGTGGCAAGCAGTATGATCCTCTCGGATGAAAAATACTAGGTACGATCTCTGCACGGCTAATCAACTGTCGGATTTCTCGTCTCGGATGAAAAATACCATGTACAGCTACCGCACGGCTAATCATCTGTCGGTTCCCGCTAGCGTCGGAATAGGATCTCTCTATCCTTTTGCACACTGTCACTGCGCCCAACATTCGCAAGTTTGAAGCTCGTCACAGTCATCCCTTCCTAGATCCTACTCGGAATACCACAGACAAGGTTTAGACATTTTGGATCTCAGGAATGCTGCCAATGCTTCTAGTCTATACCACAAAGATACTAATCTCACGGACTCGGTCCATGTATTAGATACCCAAGAGAATATTCTCTGGCTGTCGTCCAATGACTACGTTGAACATCAAGTAGATCGCTTGTGGTTGTCAGGCACGTGAATCTTGGCTAAGCGAGTAAAGAAGATAATGGGTGATTGTCACGGGTCACCCATTCATTCTGACTTAACTGAATTAAGTACAAAATTATATCTTGGAGAAGAAGTAGGCGTGAATTGAAAGAAAAATAGTAGTACTTGCATTAATTCATGAAGAACAGCAGAGCTCCACACCTTAATCTATGGGGTGTAGAAACTCCACCGTAGAAAATACATAAGTGAAAAGAGGTCTAGGCATGGCCGTGAGGCCAGCCTCCAAAAGAGGTTCCAAGTGTCACACGTTACATAAGATAAAAGATAGATGTGAATACAATAGTAAAAGTGCTATTTATATTAAACTAGTTACTAGGGTTTACAGAAAATAAGTAACTAAGTGCAGATCGTGCAGAAATCTACTTCCGGGGCCCACTTGGTGTGTGCTTGGGCTGAGCATTGAAGCTTTAACATGCATAGGCCATTCTTGGAGTTAAACGCAGCTTGGGTGCCAGTTTGGGCGTTTAACTCCAGTTTTGGTGCCAGTTCTGGCGTTTTACGCCAAAAAAGTTTTGGCTAGCGTTTAACGCCAGATTGGGCCATCAAAGCTCGGGCAAAGTATGGACTATTATATATTACTAGAAAGCCCGAGATGTCTAATTTCCAACGCAATTAAGAGCGAGCCAATTGGGCTTCTGTAGCTCCAGAAAATCCACTTCGAGTGCAGGCAGGTTAGAATCGAACAGCATCTGTAGTCCTTTCTCACCCTCTGAATCAGATTTTTGCTCAGGTCCCTCAATTTTAGCTAGAAATTACCTGAAATCACAGAAAAATACAAAAACTCATAGTAAAGTCCATAAATGTGATTTTTGCATAAAAACTAATAAAAATATAATAAAAAGTAACCAAAACATACTAAAAACTATGTAAAATCAATTCCAAAAAGGGTATAAATTATCCGCTTATCAGAGGGTTATTGTGTGTTTCGTGAGATCTCACATGGAACACCAAACTTAAAATCACACATTCACCCTTTTTATACTCATTTTGGTGTGCAACACCAAACTTAACTCCTAGCAATACAAGGAAATCTTGACTCTTTATTGAAACAACTATGAAAAGAAAGTTACCTCTGGTTCGGTTGCCTCCCAACAAGCACTTCTTTATTGTCATTAGATTGACGTCCTTCATTCTTGTTTATCTCAGTTCATGAGTGATCTCCTCTTTGTTCCAAGGCCCTCCCAGGTAATGCTTAGCTCTGTGACCATTTGCTATGAATGTGTCCTTTGTAGCTTCATTCAGAAGTTCAAGGCTTCCATGTGGGAAAACCTTGGTCACCAGATAAGGGCCAGTCTACTTAGGCTTGAGTTTCCCAGGAAAAATCTTGAGCCTAGAGTTGTATAACAGCACTTGTTGTCCTGGCTCAAACTCTCTTCTTAAAATTTTCTTGTTATGCCATCTTTTAGCTCTCTCCTTATATATCTTAGCATTCTCATAAGCTTCCAATCTGAACTCATCAAACTCATTGAGTTGCAATAACCTTTTTTCTCCTACTACTCGAGAGTCAAGATTGAGGAGCTTAGTGGCCCAGAAATCTTTATGTTCGATCTCCATAGGTAGGTGACAGGATTTACCATAAATCAGCTGGAAGGGTGACTTCCCAATTGGGGTTTTAAATGCAATTCTATATGCCCATAGAGCATCATCCAGCTTTCTTGCCCAATCTTTCCTTGTGACCACAACTGTCTTCTCTAAGATTCTCTTTAGCTCCCTGTTTGCCAATTCAGCCTGGCCATTGGTCTGAGGGTGGTACGGTGTGGCCACTTTGTGAATTACTCCATATTTGTGGAGCAGCTTTTCCATTTGTCTGTTACAAAAGTGGCTGCCACCATCACTAATAAGGCCTTTAGGCACCCCATATCTGGTGAAGATGTGTCTCTTAAGAAATTGAAGAACAATTGGTGCATCACAGGTAGTTGTTGCTATGGCTTCTACCTATTTGGAGACGTATTCCACTGCTATCAATATATATTTGAAGGAATATGATGGGGGAAATGGTTCCATGAAGTCTATGCCCTAGAGATCAAACAGTTCCACTTCCAGAATGAAATTTTGAGGCATTTCATTCCTCCTTGTTAACCCTCCAGCTCTTTGATATTCATTGCATTGGTGCACAAATTCTCTAGCATCTTTAAATATGGTTGGCCAATAAAATCCACTTTGAAGCACTTTAGCAGCTGTTCTTTCTAGCCCAAAGTGTCCACCATAAGTTGAACCATGACAGTGCCACAATATGACTCTCATTTCTTTTTCAGGAACACACCTTCTTATCATTCCATCTGGACATTGAAAGAACTGAAGATTGATGGTTTAGAAGTTATAGTAAACTCTCGTTGCAAGTATAGTTACTAAACCAAGCAATCAACCTTTCTTACAAACGTTTTGGTTGTCATAAGTAACAAACCCCTTTTAAAATTGATAACCGAGTATTTGAACCTCGGGTTATCTTCTCAAGGAATTGCAGGGAAGTATGTTCTTATTATTGGTTATGAGTCTTGTAAATTGGGGGTTTTGAAAGTAAGGAAGCAGTATGTTGAATGATAAGAAGAATAAAATAAATAACTATAAAATAGACTCTTGGCAAGGTATGAAAACTGGAAGTCCTATTCTGGCTATCCTTATCAATTGTAATGAGAATTGGATTTTTCTCCCACTTTGTTAACCTCTAACTATGAAGGTAAGTTAAGTGGATGAATTAATTTTGATTCCTCAAGTCCTAGTCTTTCCTTGGGAAAAGTTAGAGTTATTGGAACCTGAATTAACTCTTGAAGAATTCTAATTTTCAATCAACAATGAGTTTGATAACTCAAGTGTCTCCATTGACTCAACCAAAGCCAAAAGGGAAAAATCTAAATTATTTATATAAATAAAAGAAAGCAATCATAATTCTAAAATACCTCAAATTATATTAAATAAAGAAATCAAATCTAACATGGAGTTCATAAATTAAATTAGAAAAATAAATAAAAGGAACATTGAACCTGTGATCGCAAAAGATGAAATAATCATAAAGTGAAAAGAATCCTAATTCTAAATCCTAAGAGAGAGGAGAGAACCTCTCTCTCTAAAAACTATATCTAATCCTAAAAATTATGAATTGTGAGCTTATTCTTATGAATGAATAGATTTTCCCACTTTATAGCCTCTAATTTGTGCTTTCTGGGCCGAAAACTGGGTCAGAAACACCTCAGAAATCGCTAGTTGCGAAATTTGCCACGCTGGTTTTTCGTTACTGCGATGCGTCCGCGTGGAGCACGCGTTTGTGTCACGTAACGTCACGGAAACTATGGTATATTATATATCAAATCGAAGCCCCGGACGTTAGCTTTTCAATGCAACTGGAACCGCATCATTTGGACCTCTGTAGCTAAAGTTATAGCCGTTTGAGTGCGAAGAGGTCAAGCTGGACAGTTTAGCAATTTCTCCAACTTCTTGTATTCTTTCCACTTTTGCATGCTTCCTTTCCATCCTCTGAGCCATTCCTGCCCTGTAGTCTCTGAAATCACTTAACGCACATATCAAGGCATCTAATGGTAATAAAAGAGGATTTAAACATAGGGAACTTAAGGCCAAAGAAGCATGTTTTCAATCAAAGCACATAGTTAGGAAGGCAAATGTAAAACCATGCAAATAGTATGAATAAGTGGGTAAAGAGTTGATAAAAATCACTCAATTGAGTACAACATAAACCATAAAATAGTGGTTTATCAACCTCCCCACACTTAAACAATAGCATGTCCTCATGCTAAGCTCAAGAGAAGCTATAAGATGAAGAGGGATGGTAGATTAATATGAAAGGCAACCTATCTATATGAATGCAACTACATGCAAAATATTTCTACCTACTTAGTTAAAAGTAAAAAAATCTTTCAAGAAGAAATATGAACTGGATTTCACTAATTCAAATCATGAAAATGAAGTACAAATAGACTTGCAAGAAGAAAATAGCTCATGAAAGCAGGGAACAAGGGATTGAGCATCGAACCCTCACTGGTAGTGTATACACTCTAATCACTCAAGTGTTTAAGGTTCGATTCTCTCAATTCTCTACTAACCTTGCTTTCTAAGGCTTGCTCTTCATCTAACAATCAACATAAATTTAATGCAAAGATACACATATCAAGAGGTCTTTTAAGGGTTGTAATGGGGTTAGGGTCAAGGTAGGATTGTATTTGGCCAAGTGGACTAAAATCTGAATCCTCAATTAACTTAAACTTTCCACCTAAATTTAGACAATCCATTTAATCATAATACCACATCCAACTATCCATTAACCATATTTTCCACATATTCATGCATTCTAATTTCAAATACAGTACATATGCATTGCTTTCACCACTTACTTTGGGGCATTTTGTCCCCTTTTTTGCTTAATTGCTCTTTTTTTTCTTTTCTTTTTCTCACTTATATATATATATATATATATTTTTTTTTTCTTTTTTCTTTATATTTTTTTTCAATGCATATGATTAAATTATTGGATGCATGAATCATGTCCTAAACATTTTTTTTCACATTTTCAGAAAATTCTAACATACTCAATTCTCAAACCAAATGTTTCCAAATTCAACTTTTCCCATACTTAATTCATGAGCACTCTCACTAGTCTAAGCTAACCAAGGATTAATGCCAATTGATAAGGGTCTCATTTACATGGAAGCTTCAACATGCATGTGAGAAAATAATAGAAGCACATGGCATACCAATGGTGCAAGATTTGCAACAAAGGGGGGAAAGGGTGTGGGTAATGCAAAATAGTGTAAGTGCATATCAATGCAAAAGGAATATCAGTATTATAAAAATTAGCATTGACTTATGAATAATAATACCCAATTAGAATAAAACAAGTCATGAAGCACCAAGATAATACCAGAAAAGATATAACAGTTGAATAAGAACATTTGAACATTTTGAAAGAACTGAAGATTGATGGTTTAGAAGTTATAGTAAACTCTCGTTGCAAGTATAGTTACTAAACCAAGCAATCAACCTTTCTTACAAACGTTTTGGTTGTCACAAGTAACAAACCCCTTTTAAAATTGATAACCGAGTATTTGAACCTCGGGTCGTCTTCTCAAGGAATTGCAGGGAAGTATGTTCTTATTATTGGTTATGAGTCTTGTAAATTGGGGGTTTTGAAAGTAAAGAAGCAGTATGTTGAATGATAAGAAGAATAAAATAAATAACTATAAAATAGACTCTTGGCAAGGTATGAAAACTGGAAGTCCTATCCTGGCTATCCTTATCAATTGTAATGAGAATTGGATTTTTCTCCCACTTTGTTAACCTCTAACTATGAAGGTAAGTTAAGTAGATGAATTAATTCTGATTCCTCAAGTCCTAGTCTTTCCTTGGGAAAAGTTAGAGTTATTGGAACTTGAATTAATTCTTGAAGAATTCCAATTTTCAATCAACAATGAGTTTGATAACTCAAGTGTCTCCAATGACTCAACCAAAGCCAAAAGGGAAAAATCTAAATTATTTATATAAATAAAAGAAAGAAATCATAATTCTGAAATACCTCAAATTATATTAAATAAAGAAATCAATTCTAACATGGAGTTCATAAATTAAATTAGAAAAATAAATAAAAGGAACATTGAACCTGTGATCGCAAAAACTACATCTAATTCTAAATCCTAAGAGAGAGGAGAGAACCTCTCTCTCTAAAAACTACATCTAATCCTAAAAATTATGAATTGTGAGCTTATTCTTATGAATAAATAGATTTTCCCACTTTATAGCCTCTAATTTGTGCTTTCTGGGTCGAAAACTGGGTCAGAAACACCTCAGAAATCGCTAGTTGCGAAATTTGCCACGCTGGTTTTTCGTCACTGCGACGTGTCTGCGTGGAGCACGCGTTTGCGTCGCCTTACATCAGGGCACCTATGGTACATTATATATCAAATCGAAGCCACGGACGTTATCTTTCCAACGCAATTGGAACCGCATCATTTGGACCTCTGTAGCTAAAGTTATAGCCGTTTGAGTGCGAAGAGGTCAGGCTGGACAGCTTAGCAATTTCTCCAACTTCTTGTATTCCTTCCACTTTTGCATGCTTCCTTTCAATCCTCTGAGCCATTCCTATCCTGTAGTCTCTGAAATCACTTAACACACATATCAAGACATCTAATGGTAATAAAAGAGGATTTAAACATAGAGAACTTAAGGCCAAATAAGCATGTTTTCAATCAAAGCACATAATTAGGAAGGCAAATGTAAAACCATGCAAATAGTATGAATAAGTGGGTAAAGAGTTGATAAAAACCACTCAATTGAGCACAAGATAAACCATAAAATAGTGGTTTATCAGACATCTTTTGAACAAGAAGGGCTCATCCCACAAGAATTTCTTGGCTTCATTGAGCAACTTCTTCACTTGCTGCCTGGTAAACTCTTGGGGAATCCTTCTTCCAACCTTGTAGTTTACAATATCAGCAAACCAAGGTGCTTGTTAGACTTGAAGAAGATTTTTATCTGGGAAATTCTCATTTACTGGCTGTGGTGTATTTTGGTTGATCTCTTGTGGTAATCTTGACAGATGGTCTGCAACTTGGTTCTCACTTCCCTTCCTATCCCTCACTTCAATGTCAAATTCTTGTAGCAACAGCACCCACCTAATAAGCCTTGGCTTGGAATCCTATTTAGACATGAGATACTTGAGAGCAACATGGTCAGTATATATTACAACTTTTGAACCAATCAAGTATTGTCTAAATTTATCAAATGCATATATAATTGCCAAGAGTTCTTTTTTTGTGGTGGTGTAATTTTTCTGTGCCTCATTTAACACCTTGCTTGCATAGTATATAACATGATGCAGCTTATCCTTTTTCTGTCCCAATACAGCACCAATTGCAAAGTCACTTGTATCACACATGAGTTCAAAAGGCAATTCCCAATCTGGGGGTGTGATGATTGGTGCTGTAGTGAATTTATTTTTTAAAGTTTCAAAGGCATGCTTACAGCTATCATCAAAGACAAAAGGATTGTCAACCACTAACAAGTTGCATAGTGGTTTAGCTATTTTTGAAAAGTATTTGATGAATCTCCTATAAAAACCAGCATGCCCAAGAAAACTTCTCACTACTTTTACATTGACTGTATAGGAAGCTTTTCTATGATCTCTATCTTGGCTTTGTCAACTTCTATACCCTTGCTTGAAACCTTATGCCCAAGAACAATACCTTCTGGTACCATAAAATGGCATTTTTCCCAATTCAAAACTAAATTTGTTTCTTGGAATCTTTTCAATACAAGGATTAGATGATGCAGTCAAATGTCAAAAGAGTTACCAAAGACAGAAAAATCATCCATAAAAACCTCTAAGAATTTTTCTACCATGTTAGAGAATATGGAGAGCATACACCTTTGAAAGGTAGCAGGGGCATTGCATAGCCCAAAGGGCATTCTTCTATAGGCGAAGACTCCAAAGGGACAGGAGAAGGAGGTCTTTTCTTGGTCCTTAGGGTCCACCACTATCTAATTGCATCCAGAGTACCCATCCAAGAAGCAATAGTAAGCATGGCCAGCCAACCTTTCTAGCATCTGATCAATGAAGAAAAGAGGGAAGTGATCCTTTCTTATGGCATCATTCAGCCTTCTGTAGTCAATACAAATTCTCTAACCTGTCACTGTCCTTGTAGGAATGAGTTCATTCTTCTCATTAAAGATGACAGTCATTCCTCCTTTCTTTGGTACCACTTGCACTGGGCTCACCCAAGGGCTGTCAAAGATTGGGTATATAATTGCAGGATTCCACAACTTCATCACCTCCTTTTGAACCAGTTCCTTTATGGTTGGGTTAAGCCTTCTTTGAGGTTGCACCACAGGTCTTGAGTCCACTTCTAGCAGGATCTTATGCATACAAATACCAGGGCTTATACCCTTGATGTCATCAATTGTCCATCCTAGGGCTGTCTTGTGAGTTTTCAACACCTCAATCAGCTTTATTTCATCTTCCATGCTTAAGAAGGAATTGATGATTACTGGCATAGTCTCCTTTCCTCCAACTAATGCATTCTTGAGATGAGGTGGAAGGGGCTTCAACTCTTGCTTTAGCGCTTCCTCTGTCTTGTCTTCAAAAAAGATTTCAGTTACTTGGTCTTCCAAAACAACTTTATCCTCTTCTATCTTTTCTTCTTGTTCCTCAAGAATGCTAGTTTCAAGCATTTCCTCCTCTAGATCTTTAATCATCTCCACTCTCATATGCTTTTCTTTTTCAAGGGGATATTACATTGCTTTAAAGACATTGATGATCATTTGATCATCATGCACCCTGAGAATCATTTCTCCTTTCTCCATATCAATGATGGCTCTTGCTGTGGCTAGGAAAGGTTGCCCCAAGATAATTGAGTTGTGTCCCTCTTCTTTCATGTCTAAAATGATAAAATTAGTAGGGAAGATGAATTCTCCAACCTTCACCAATAAGTTCTCTACAACTCCATTAGGTATTTTGAGCGATCTACCAGGAATCACAGGCACAGAAGTAGCCACTCCAAAGCTATTGCAGAGGTATCCTTTGGCACTGAGACTTCTGCTCTTACACAGAGTATATGTGAAATGACCAACCTACTGAAGCAAATACAGTTAAATCAACAACAAACTCAGCCTTCCCCACCACAACAAAGCCAATAGTTAGTTCCACAAAGAGTATGCAGAATATGTGATGATTATAGTCATTATACTGATGAATACCCGTAGCTCCAACAAGAAGATAACACTGTGGTAGCTACTCATAACTTCTATGGCCGCCCGAATCAAGGATACAATCAACAAGGCAGCAACTACAACCAAGGTGGAAACTATAACCAAGGATGGCAAGACAACTCCAACCAAAGTTGGAGAGATAATTCCAACCATGGCTGGAGGGACAACTATAACAGAGGAAGCCGAGATAACAATGGAAACCAGAGGTGGAATAACAATAACAGACAGCAGAATCAGAACCAACCTTACAGAGCTCCTCACCTAAGACAGTCACAAGGACCCCAGCATAACCAACAACAAGTCCCACAGATCGCTTATCCTACTTCCTCATCAAAGGACGAGATGCTTCATTCTCTTGCACAAGGACAACAAGACATGCAGACTACACTGAACTCTACTCTAAATGGTCTGAATGCCACTTTACAAGCTCTCGCCGCCCGGATAGATTCATTACCTACTTCCACTAACCAATCTTTAAGCTCTAGTGTAATTCCTTCTCAACCCTTACCTAATCCCAAGGGTGGCATCAATGCCATCACTTTAAGGTCCGGAACTACGCTGTCAGAGAGGAATCAGGAGGAGCCAAGCCCAATAGAACACACACAAATTAAAGACTCAGTGGAAGTAGAAGATGCTGAAATGGAAGATGCTGAAGAGGAAGATGAAGTACAAGGCAAGGTTGAAGAAGAAACGGCTCAGCCAAGGAATGGAGCACCAAAGGATGCAGAGGCTGCAAGTGGCGCCATCCCTATCCCATTTCCACATCTTGCAAGGAAGTCTAAAAAGCAGATGGAACTTGATCCTAAAATGGTAGAAATTTTCAAAAAAGGTTGAGGTAACAGTTCTCCTTTTTGATGTTATTCACCAAGTACCTAAATATGCAAAGTTTCTGAAAGATTTATGCATTCATAAGGATAAAATTAATGAATTAGAAACTATTCCTTTAGGTAGTTCTATATCTGCTTTAATGGGAGGTATACCTGAAAAATGTAGTGATACAGGTCCATGTATGGTAAACTGTACCATTGGAAGTGTAATATTTTCTAATTGCATGTGTGACTTAGGAGCGTGTGTTAGTATAATGCCATTGTCTATATATGATACTTTGAGGCTCCCTCCCTTAAAAAGGTCAGTAGCTCGTTTTGTGTTAGCAGATAAAAGCATTATTACAGTAGTTGAAATTGCTGAAGATGTATTAGTGAGCATTAAGGGGCTCATATTTCCCATTGACTTCTATATCCTAGAAATGCCCCCTAATGACTCAGAAAGACCATCATCAATCCCCCTAATTCAAGCTGGATGCATTCTCAAGAACTTACTCCTTTGAGATAGATGGCAGAACAGTAAGTTTCAGTTTAAATGAAGCTATGAAGCACCCTCCGGAAGATCATTTTATCTTCCAGTGCAACATCATTAATGAAACTGTAGCTGAAGTTCACCAAGAAGAAGTAGAAGAGAAACACATAGAGCAAGGTCCAAGTGTGGGGACACCCTCTGAACATAATGAAGACACTTTACCATTATCACTAGCCCCGGATGATCCAGAGCCTAGCCAAGAGCCTAAATCAGAATTGAAGAACCTTCCTCCACACCTCAAGTATGCTTACCTTGAGGATGATCAGAGGTTCCCAGTTATCATTGCAAGGGAACTCACTTCTCAACAAGAGGAACGACTGCTTAGTGTACTAAGAAAGCACAAGAAAGCAATTGGATGGAGCTTGGCGGATATAGTAGGCATTAGTCCGCAAGTTTGTAAGCATAGAATATATCTAGAAGAGGAATCAAAACCCGTCCATCAACCCCAAAGAAGATTGAATCTTACCATCTTAGAAGTTGTCAAGAAAGAAGTGACCAGGCTACTTGAAGCAGATATCATTTACCCCATCTCAGATAGTGAATGGGTCAGTCCAGTACAAGTGGTGCCCAAGAAGTCTGGAGTCACAACAGTAAAGAATGAGCATGGAGAACTCCTGTCAACTAGAGTGCAGAATTCATGGAGGGTTTGCATTGACTATAGGCGTCTCAACCAAGCTACTCGCAAGGATCATTACCCCTTGCCATTTATTGATCAGATGCTTGATCGCCTGTCAGGTAAATCCCATTACTGTTTTTTAGATGGTTATACAGGCTATTTTCAAATTCATATAGCTCCTGAAGATCAGGAGAAGACTACTTTTACATGTCCCTTTGGAACGTATGCATACAAAAGGATGCCTTTTGGCTTATGTAATGCACCGGCTACTTTTCAAAGATGCATGATGAGTATCTTTTCAGATCTTATTGAGAACTATATAAAAGTATTTATGGATGATTTTAGCATTTATGGTGATTCATTCAGCATTTGCTTGGATAGTTTAGCTAGAGTATTAGACAGGTGTGTTAGTTCAAACCTTGTAGTGAATTTTGAAAAATGTCACTTTATGGTAAAACAAGGGATTGTTCCAGGACATGTTGTTTCTAATACGGGTATTTCTGTAGAACCAGCAAAGGTGGATGTCATTTCTAGTTTACCTTACCCCTCCTCCGTGAGGGAAGTCCGTTCGTTCCTTGGCCATGCTGGTTTTTACAGGAGATTCATTAAGGACTTCAGTAAGGTAGCATTACCTTTATCCAGACTGCTACAGAAAGATATTGAGTTCGAGTTCAGTGAGGATTGCATGCAAGCATTTGATAAGCTGAAGATCGCCCTGACTCAAGCTCCAATTGTGAGAGGACCAGACTGGAGCCAACAATTTGAAATTATGTGTGATGCCTCCAACCATGCAGTAGGAGCGGCACTGGCCCAGCACGAAGGTAAGGACCCCTTCGTAATTGCTTATGCATCTAAGACCTTAGATGTTGCTCAGTCTAATTACACTACTACTGAAAAAGAGCTTCTAGCTATTGTTTTTGCTCTGATAAATTCCGAGCCTATTTACTTGGTACTAAGGTAGTAGTATACTCAGACCATGCAGCTCTAAAATATTTATTAGCTAAAAAAGAGTCTAAACCAAGATTGATACCTTGGATACTGTTGCTGCAAGAATTTGATTTAGAAATTAAGGATAGGAGCGGTAACCAGAATTTAGTGGCAGACCACTTGAGTCGCCTTGAACATATTAAAGATGACTCCACTCCTATCAATGATACTTTCCCATTTGATAGTTTGCAAGCAGTATCTGAAGTAGTTCCTTGGTATGCACCTGTAGCTAATTATCTAGTTAGACATACTTTCCCTCCCAATTTTACTAAGCATCAAAGGGACAAGCTGAAAAGCAAATCTAAATATTATATATGGGATAACCAATACTTATGGAGATGTGGTGCTGACCAGGTAATTAGAAGATGTGTGCCCCAATCAGAATTCCAGTCCATTTTAGAGGCCTGCTACTCTTCTAAGAGTGGAGGACATTTTGGCCCTCAAAGAACAGCTAGAAAAATCTTAGACTGTGGATTCTGGTGTCCTACTCTTTTTAAAGATGCTGCTGAATTTTGTAAATCATGTTTCCCATGCCAAAGGTTTGGTAATATATCCAAGAGGGATGAGATGCCTCAACATATTATGATTTTCTGTGAAATTTTTGACGTTTGGGGCATTGACTTCATGGGTCCATTTATAAACTCTAATGGTTACCTTTATATACTGTTAGCTGTAGATTATGTTTCTAAATGGGTGGAAGCAATTTCTACCCGTACTGATGATGCTAACACTATTGTTTCCTTTGTTAGAAACCATATTATTTGCCGTTTTGGATCACCACAAGCAATCGTGAGTGATCAAGGCACTCACTTTTTGTAACAGGAGACTGACAGGATTATTGAAGAAGCATGGGATTATTCATAATGTAGCAACAGCTTATCATCCCCAGACCAATGGACAAGCAGAAGTATCTAACAGAGAGATTAAACGTATTCTGGAGAAGATAGTAAAGCCCCATAGGAAGAACTGGAGTGCCAGACTACAAGATGCACTCTGGGCATATAGAATAGTGTACAAGACACCCATTCGGATGAACCCCTTCCGCTTAGTGTACGGAAAAGCTTGCCACCTTCTAGTAGAGGTGGAACACAAGGCTTTCTGGGCTATGAGGGAGTGCAACATGAATTTTAAAGAAGGTGGTGCTGAAAGAAAGCTGCAACTAGCAGAATTGGAGAATCTTCGCCTAGAAGATATGACAACTCTAGGCGATACAAAGAGAAGATGAAGGCTGTCCATGACAAGCACATAAAAAGGAGAGAATTCAGACTAGGGGAGTTAGTTCTTCTTTATAACTCCATATTGAGGCTTATGCCAGGTAAACTGAGATCAAGATGGGAAGGTCCCTACATAGTAGAAAAGGCAAAGCCATACGGAGTTTTTCACTTGCGTCATCCTTCAAGCTCTAAATTCATAAGGGTCAATGGACATCGCCTAAAGCTTTATCATGGAAAAAAGATGAAGGATCAAAAAGAGCTAGAGGTTTTCCACTTGAAAGACCCACCAACAGAAGCAGAATGAGCCTGCAGAATGTCCAACTTAAGGACGTAAAAGCAAAGTGCTAGGTGGGAGACAACCTACCATGGTATGATCGTTCTGTTTCAGTCTTAGTTTTATTTTACTTTATTCTATTTTGCTTTTGTTAATGACTCTTCTTATAATCTCTGCATATAGCATGCATCTGCATTTACATTCTGCATATATTAAAAAAAAAGCACACGACGTGTAAGCGTCACTAACGCGTCCGCGTCATAGCTGCATTCGAAACAAGGAAGAAAAGAAGCTGAGAGTCACGCGAGAGTGTGACTGGAGGCGTGCCTTAGGCACAAGCATGCTCACGCGTAAGCGTCAATGACGCATCCGCGTCATTTGAAAAATAGCCTCCCATGCGTGCGCGTCGCCCATGCGCACGCGTGGCCCTGCGAAATCGACGTAAAGAGGTGTATGGCAGAGAGTTATGATGGAGTGGGGCTGGAATGGTGCTAGAAGCACAAGCCCTATCACGCGAACGCGTGCCCCACGTGAACGTGTGCCCCACGCATCCGCATCATTTTTCAAAAAAAAGGCCATTCACACGTGTGCGTCACCCACGCGCACGCGTCACTCTAATTTTTGGCATTATGCGAATAAAACAGAAAGTTGCGCGTGTGCGAGGCTGCACCCGCTCCAATAGCATAAATCACTTCACGCGAACGCGTGACCCACGCGTTTGTGTCATCTGAAAATAACACAAATCACGCGAAAGCATGAACCACGCGTCCGCGTCATATGCGACACACAGCTTATCCAGATCAGCGCCAGATATCATATCTTTTCTTCCCCAAATCCTAATTTTTCTTATCCCTTCTTATTTCTTTCTTCTCTCTTCTTCCTTCTTTATTCTTTCTAATTTTTTTTTACTTTCTCCAACCTTATTTTTCACTTTCATTATCAAGGTTCTTTTCTTTCTTTCTTTACTTTTTACTTTTCCATTATTTTTATTTATGGTTTCTTCTTTTTCTTTTTACTTTCATTATCTACGTTTTCCTTCTTTTCCTTTTTACTCTTTTAATTGGTGTTAGAAATTTAATTGGGTGATTATTTTCTTTTACATTTTGCTTGTAGATTATTGTGGAATTGTTTGACAATTAATATTACTTCTTAAAGGGTTATTTGCATGTTCAATTTAATACTTTCGATAACATATTTACCATGCATGCTATGTGTTTGTGAAAAAGCCCGTATGGCATTGTGCATTATTTTAAATTATTTTATTCCACTACTCTAATGCCTGTTTTTCACAAAACCCCTTTTATATTTTATTAATTAAATATAATTGTCAATACAAACAGATTGTTAGTTTGAAAGAGTTGATAATCAAACTGGACATTTAATGCTTGATCTATGCTACTTATGCCTTTGCCGGCATGCCAATAAACATCTTGCATTTAATTTCCATCACATGCACTTGCTATATTTCCATAGATGAACTTTTCATATGTAGTCATGACCATGTGTTAACGACATCCTTCTTTACCGTGCATTGATTATCACCTATACTATCCTCTCCCTTGCTCCAACCCTTAGCTTTACATGTTACTTTCTTTTTTTTCCTTTTCAGGATGGCCACCAAGAAGGGTAAAGAGAAAGCTACTCCTAAACAACCGGCAAGGAAAGGAACAAAAAGAGCACTAGTGGTAGAGCTATCTTCAACCGCAGTAAAGCCCTCAACAAAGCGAATCAAGAGGATCTTCAAGGTCGATGAAAAAGAGAAAGCTTTTCCAGCAAAGGACAATGCGCGGTTCACTAACTGCTACTGTGAGCGGATGTTCCCTATCCTAGCTGAGAGAAACTATAATAATGAATACCTTCTCATCCTCCCGACCAACATTGTTGAATTTGTTGAGCCCCGAATTGAACAAAGATAATGGGGATTCCTACGAAGACAGCCACGGCAGGTTAATCTTTCATGGGTAGTTGAATTCTACTCCAATTTTCACATGCCAACCATGCAGTCTGTCTATCTCCATCAGAAGTAAGTCCCTATAACTGAAGAGGCCATTCAAAAAAGTTTTAGATCTTCCCCCTGCTCCAGAAGGATTGGACGCATTCCAAAAATCCTCTTTCAAGTGCCAGACATACCAATTTGACTGGGATGCAGTTCTCAGAATTATAGCACAACCTGGCAGCAGATGGATCTATGGATACCATTGATCTCGACCAAAGAGCATATTGGCTTTAGCACTCACCTTGGAGGCTCGAGTATGGGCACAGATTATGTCCCATTACGTCTTTCCGAGCACTCACGAGTCCTCCTTCACTGCAGACATGGCTGTTCTACTCTGGTGTATCGTTACAGACCAGCACCGCAATTTACCAAGACACATTTGGCATGATATGGGACACGTACAGATTGCGGGTAACATACCTTTTCCCGCCTTGGTTTCAAATTTAGTCTCAGCAGTCGGAGTCTCCCACAGAGCTGGGGACACTAAGGCCATGGTTCCACGAGATGATCAGTACGTCCCTAACGGGAAGTATATCAAACCTCCAGCAGCAACTATCAACCGGAGCATAGAACCAACAGAAGATATCCCCTCTCCTTCCACATCACAAGCACCTTTAACAAACCAACTACTCCATCAGATACTTGAGAAATTGAACCGGCTTGACCGGAAAGGAAAGCAAAGGGAGCGCTGTAACAAGTGCAGATTTACATACCTCAAAGAGCTACTTGTTGGTAACCGCCCACCTGAAGAAAATCCAGACACCCCGGACTCCACTTCATTTACCAGCACATGGAGCCATGATGGTCCCGATTGTGGAGATGCTGCTACCAGCCCCCCTTTGTTCCTGACTGATGGCACCGAGGACGGTGCCAAGCTTTAAGTGTGGGGAGGTCGGTTAGTACCTGAGTTCCGGAGGTAATTTCTCTTTCTCAACACCAATAAAATAGGATATTTAATTATTTTTCTTTTATTATGATAGGATAGATAGCATAGTAATAAGTAATTGCATGCATGTTCTATTTGGTTGAAAAATAATAAGTTTCTTTTCAAAGACTCTATTTTGAAAAATTTTACTAATTTAAATAAAAACTTTTCTTTAAAACTTGCTTGAAGATTGTATTTGGAACATAGTTTAAAGTTAAGAACACACAACCCAGTGAGAATTGAGCTTAATTACATGGTTACATTATTTAACCATAATATTTTATTCTTGTATTTTTTCTTCTCTATGATTGTAATCTGTATTTTGTTCCATCCTATATGTCCAATATTTAATGTGTTATATGCATGCATATGATTAAGGCCATCAATTGATTAGTAACTCACTTATCCTAAATAGCCTACCCTTTCATTTACCTTTGTTAGCCAACTTTGAGCCTTTTTAAATCCTCTTTGTTCTATATTTTACCACATTACTAGCCTTAAGCAGAAAAACAAGTAATACCCCAAATTGAATCTTTGGTTAGCTTAAGATAGAAATTGTGTGTCAATTAAGTGTGAAAAAATTGTGGGAACATGGATTAATAAGGGAATGTGTCATGATAAAATATTGGGAATTTGGGTACCAACTCATGTGAAACTAGAAAAATTAAAAATCCATGTGCATTGGCAATGTTATATTTATTTTTATGCTTCAAAAAAAATTCAAAAAATATTCAGGTAATTAAGTGATTAAATAAATGAATAAGGGGACAAAATTACCCCAATTTTAAGCTTAATGAAAAATCAATGCACATGTGATACAAGTTAAAAGAAGAGTTGATGCATGAGTATGTAATACAAAAGTGGGAAAACTTTGGGTAACTAGGCATGAATTTAAAAGTATAGAGTGTATGTATAGGTAAGAGCTTAGGTTAATCAAGGATTCAATTTATAGCTCACTCAGCCATATATATACCCTCACCTTTACCTTGACCCCATTAATACCTTAAAAAGACCTCATGATGTTTGCATTGGTACATTAAATACTTGTTGATTGGTTAGGTGAAGAACAAGGTTTAGAAAGCATGATTAGAGAAGAGCAGAGTGATTACCCTATACACTAGAGTGACTAAAGTGCATATACACCATCAGTGAGGGTTCAATGCTTGATTCTGTGTTCCCTACTTTAATGAGCTGTCTTCTTACAAGTTTAATTGCTTTTACTGTATGAATTTTAATTAGTGATATTTGACTTATTTATGTTTGAAGAACTTATCTATTTTTAACCAAATAGGCATAATCATTTTAGCATATAGTTGCATTCATATACATAGGTTGCATTGCATTGCATGAGTCTTACTTTTCCCTACTCATTTACTTTATCTCCTTAAGCTAAGCATGAGGACATGTGGTCAACGAAATTGTGATCTCAACGGCACCAAAAACTTGGTACGCATGATTGTAATCTCAACTCCTTTTCACAACTCCACACAACTAACCAGCAAGTGCATTGGGTCGTCCAAGTACCTTACGTGAGTAAGGGTCGATCCCACAGAGATTGTCGGCTTGAAGCAAGCTACGGTCATCTTGTAAATCTCAGTCAGGCAGATTCAAATGGTTATGAGGTTTTGATAATTAAAAGATAAATAAAATATATAAAATAAGATAGAAATACTTATGTAATTCATTGGTGAGAATTTCAGATAAGCGTATGGAGATGCTTTGCTCCTTCTGAATCTCTGCTTTCCTACTGTCTCCATTCAATCATTCATACTCCTTTCCATGGCAAGCTGTATGTTGGGGGATCACCGTTGTCAATGGCTACCGTCTGTCCTCTCAGTGAAAATGGTCCAAATGCGCTGTCACCGCACGGCTAATCATCTGTCGGTTCTCGATCATGTTGGAATAGGATCCATTGATCCTTTTGCGACTGTCACTACGCCCAACACTCGTAAGTTTGAAGCTCGTCACAGTCATCCCATCCCAAATCCTACTCGGAATACCACAGACAAGGTTTAGACTTTCCGGATCTCAGGAATGGCCGCCAATAATTCTAGCCTATACTACAAAGACTCTGATCGTGAACCAGGAGGCTAAGAGATACACACTCAAGCTATTGCAGATAGAACGGAAGTGGTTGTCAAGCACGCGTTCATAGGTTAGAATGATGATGAGTGTGACGGATCATCACATTCAACAGGTTGAAGTGCGAGTGAATATCTTAGAATGAGAATAAGCTTGAATTGAATAGAAAAACAATAGTACTTTGCATTAATTCATGAAGAACAGCAAAGCTCCACACCTTAATCTTTAAGGTGTAGAAACTCCACTATTGAAAATATATAAGTGATGAAGGTCCAGGCATGGCCGTGAGGCCAGCCTCCAAACATGTACAATGGTTGACAGGCTCCCAAGAGTGTATTGGTAAAGATTTTCTCCAATAAAACCATGTTGCAAGTATAGCTCTACCAACAACAATCCTCGAGGGTCAAATTTAGAGAGGGATTTGGTTGTCACAAGTTCAACCCCAATAGAAATAACCGAAGTATTCAAACCTCGGGTCGTCTCACAAGGAATGGGCAAACATGTGCTTCAACATTGGTTAGAAATCCGGGGTTGTGAGTTATGAGGATTAAAATAAATGGGAATCTTAATAAGCAAGTAATCTTAAATTGCAACAAACTAATTCAACTATCTAAGCAAAACATGAGCAATTCCAATGAACAAGCAACATTCCACTTAATTCTATTATAAACCATGCAAGTAACTGTAACTAAAGCAAATAATTTGGGAAAATTGGTTTTCAAATATGAATAATAAAAGCAACTCTTGGCTAGGCATGGGAATTGGGGTCACGATCCTTGTCTAACAACCGTATCTTGACAATTATGAGGAACCAAGCTTATTAAGTCTACCCTCAAAGTCTTAAGTACGTGATATCTACTCCTAGACTTGAAGTACGTCAAATGGCTTTGATCACATCAACCCATAAGTCCCAACCTATCTACTAATT
The DNA here is from genome assembly GCF_000816755.2 of Arachis ipaensis. Classification (NCBI taxonomy): domain Eukaryota; kingdom Viridiplantae; phylum Streptophyta; class Magnoliopsida; order Fabales; family Fabaceae; genus Arachis; species Arachis ipaensis. The sequence continues at coordinate 63,953,440 of NC_029790.2, read as the reverse complement.
GGATTAGTAGTGGGTTGGTGTCAATAAGTATCAAATTGACCACCAAGGGCTCCCAAATCATCAAATTCATTAGACCCAATGACTCAAGTTTACCCAATTCCCTTGACCTAGGCCAAGAGTAAAGAAGACTACTCCATAATCAAAGTAAACAATTCATCGAACACTTGGTAAGCATTAACAATAGACATGTTCAAAATAGCAATTAAATTGAAATCTACAAGTACCCATGGTGCACCAATTGTAAATCACACTTTTCACAACTCGTACCACTAACCAGCAAGTGCACTAGGTCGTCCAAGTAATACCTTACGTGAGTAAGGGTCGAATCCCATGGAGATTGTTGGCTTGAAGTAATCTATGGTTATCTTGTAATTCTTAGTCAGGATATCAATTATAATTATTAGTTTGGATTGCGAAAAATAAAAGAGCATGAATTAAATACTTGTTATGCAGTATTGGAGAATATGTTGGAGTTTTGGAGATGCTTTGTCTTATGAATCTCTGCTTTCCCCCTGTCTTCTTCTTCACGCACGCAAGGCTCACCTCCAACAATGGAGTTTAGAGACTCATGCCGTCAAAGAGTACAAAGTTCAGATCTAAAAATGTCATGAGGTCCACTTCTGCGGCCCACTTGGTGTGTGCTAGGGCTGAGACTTGAGCTTTACACGTGCCTAGGCTGTTTCTAGAGTTAAACGCCAGGTTGTAACCTGTTTCTGGCGTTTAACTCCAACTTGTAACCTGTTTCTGGCGTTTAACGCCAAAATGCAACATGGAACTGGCGTTGAACGCCAGTTTACATCGTCTATCCTTGAGCAAAGTATGGACTATTAAATGTTGCTGGAAAGCCCTAGATGTCTACTTTCCAACGCAATTGAGAGCGTGCCAATTTGTATCCTGTAGCTCCAAAAAATCCATTCCGAGTGCAGGGAGGTCAGAATCCAATAGCATCAGCAGTCTTTTTTCAGCCTGAATCAGATTTTTGCTCAGCTCCCTCAATTTCAGCCAGAAAATACCTGAAATTACAGAAAAACACACAAACTCATAGTAAAGTCCAGAAATGTGATTTTTATTTAAAAACTAATAAAAATATAATAAAAAGTGACTAAAACATATTAAAAACTACCTACAAACAATGCCAAAAAGCGTATAAATTATACGCTCATCACAACACCAAACTTAAATTGTTGCTTGTCCCCAAGCAACTAAAACCAAAGTAGGATAAAAAGAAGAGAATATACAATGAATTCCAAAAACATCTATGAAGATTAGTCTTAATTAGATGAGCGGGGCTATTAGCTTTTTGCTTCTGAACAGTTTTGGCATCTCACTTTATCCATTGAAAAAGTCCCCAATTAGAGGTGTCCAGAGTTCTTAAGCACACTCTTCTTTCTGCTTTGGACCTTGACTTTAACCGCTCAGTCTCAAGTTTTCACTTGACACCTTCACTCAAAGCCTTGGATCCTTTTTATTACCCTTGCCTTTTGGTTTTAAGGGTTATTGGCTTTTTGCTCTTGCCTTTGGGTTTAAAGAGCTTTTGGCTTTTTCTGCTTGCTTTTTCTTTTTCTTGCTCTCTTTTTTTTCGCATATTTTTTTTTCTGCAAGCTTTATTCTTCACTGCTTTTTCTTGCTTCAAGAATCATTTTTATGATTTTTCAGATTATCCAATAACATTTCTCCTTTTTCATCATTCTTTCAAGAGCCAACAATTTTAACATTCATAAACAACAAATTCAAAAGACATATTCACTGTTCAAGCATTCATTCTGAAAACAAAAAGTATTGCCACCACATCAAAATAATTAAACTATTTTAAAATTCGAAATTCAGGTACTTCTTTTTCTTTTTCAGGAAACATTTTTCATTTAAGAAAGGTGATGGATTCATAGGTCATTCATATCTTTAAGACATAGACACTTAGATACTAGTGATCATATAATAAGACCCAAACATAAATAAACATAAAGCATAGTAAACGAAAAACAGAGAAATAAGAACAAGGAGATTAAGGAACGGGTCCACCTTAGTGAGGGTGGCGTCTTCCTCTTCTTGAAGAACCAATGGTGCTCTTGAGCTCCTCTATGTCTCTTCCTTGTCTTTGTTGCTCCTTCCTCATAGCTCTTTGATCTGCAGTCAATTGCTCTACCACTGAACTATGGACCCTTGAGATGAACCTCTCCATCTCTCATGACTCGGGGGTGGAAGTAACTGCCTTCCTTTTCCTCTTTCTAGAGGTTTCTCTGGCCTTAGGTGCCATAAATAGTTATGAAAAAACAAAAAGCAACGCTTTTTTCCACACCAAACTTAAAAGGTTTGCTCGTCCTCGAGCAAAAGAAGATAGAAGAGAGTAGAAGGAGAAGTGGAGGAGAAGGAGGTGTGTGAATGGGTGGGTATGGAAGGGGAATGGTTTGAATTGGAATGGTGAGGTAGGTGGAGATCCTGTGGGGTCCACAGATCCTGAGGGGTCAAGGACTTAGCATCCCTGCTCCATTGAGGCATGCAAAACGCCCTTGGTGTGCAATCCTGGCGTTTAACGCCAGACTGCTGCTTGTTTCTGGCGTTAAATGCCAACTTTTCCCCTTTCTTGCCGTTGAACGCCAACTCGGTGCTTATTTCTGGTGATTAACGCCAGCTTGATGCTTCTTTCTGGCGTTAAACACCAGTCTGATGCTTCTTACTGGCGTTTAAATGCCAGTAAGCTCTTCCTCCAGGGTGAGCTGTTTTAATGCTGTTTTTGACTTTGCTTTGATTTTTGTGACTCCACATGATCATCATCCTAAAGAAAACATAAAATAAAAATGAAAAACAGAAAATTAACATAGATAAGTAAAAATTGGGTTGCCTCCCAATAAGCGCTTCTTTATTGTCAATAGCTTGACAGTGAGCTCTCATGGAGCCTCACAGATAATCAGAGCAGGGTTGGGGCCTCTCAACACCAAACTTGGAGTTTGGTTGTGGCCTCCCAACACCAAACTTAGAGTTTGAATGTGGGGGTTTTGTTTGACTCTGTATTGAGAGAAGCTTTTCATGCTTCCTCTCCATGGTTATAGAAGGAGAACCTTGTGTCTTATAGTTTGCAATGTCTGCAAACCACAGAGCTTTTTGAATAGCAAACAATTGCTCATCTGGAAAGGTTTCAGAGATCTCAGTAGGAGGGAGGGATGCTCCTGCTACTGGTTCTATCTAGGACAGGTGATCAGCTACTTGATTATCTGTCTCTTTTCTGTCTCTTATTTCTATATAAAACTCTTGCAGAAGCAACACCCATCTTATGAGCCTGGGTTTTGAATCCTGCTTTGTGAGTAGATATTTAAGAGCAGCATGGTCAGTATACACAATCACTTTTGATCCTACTAAGTATGATCTAAACTTGTCAATGGCATAAACCACTGCAAGCAATTCTTTTTCTGTGGTTGTATAATTTTTCTGGGCATCACTTAAAATGCGGCTAGCATAATAAATGACATGCAGAAGCTTGTTATGCCTCTGTCCCAGTACTGCACCAATGGCATAGTCACTGGCATCACACATTAGTTCAAATGGTAATGTCCAGTCTAGTGCAGAAATAACTGGTGCTGTGACCAGCTTAGCTTTCAGAGTTTCAAACGCCTGCAGACACTCTGTGTCAAACACAAATGGCATGTCAGCAGCTAACAGATTGCTCAGAGGTTTTGTAATTTTTGAAAAATCCTTTATAAACCTCCTATAGAATCTTGCATGCCCCAAAAGCTTCTGATTGCCTTAACATTGGCAGGTGGTGGTAATTTTTCAATTACCTCTACCTTAGCTTGATCCACCTCTATTCCCTTGTTCGAAATCTTGTGCCCAAGGACAATCCATTCAGTCACCATAAAGTGACATTTTTTCCAGTTTAAAACCAGGTTAGTCTCTTGGCATCTTTTCAGAACCAGTGTCAGGTGATCAAGACAGGTGCTGAATGAGTCTCCATATACTGAGAAGTCATCCATGAAGACTTCCAGAAAATTTTCCACCATATCAGAGAAAATAGAGAGCATGCATCTCTAAAAGGTTGCAGGTGCATTACACAGCCCAAATGGCATCCTTCTGTAGGCAAATACTCCAGATGGACATGTGAATGCTGTTTTCTCTTGATCCTGGGGATCTACTGCAATTTGGTTGTAGCCTGAATAGCCATCCAAAAAGTAGTAATAATAATGACCTGCTAGTCTTTCTAGCATCTGGTCTATGAATTATAAAGGAAAATGATCCTTTCTGGTGGCTGTATTGAGCCTTCTATAGTAAATACACATGCGCCACCCTGTAACTGTTCTTGTAGGAACCAGTTCATTTTTTTCATTATGAACTACTGTCATGCCTCCGCTTTTGGGGACAACTTGGACAGGGCTCACCCAGGGGCTATAAGAAATAGGATAAATAATCCCAGCCTCCAATAACTTGGTGACCTCTTTCTTCACCACTTCCTTCATGGCTGGATTTAGCCGCGTCTGTGGTTGAACCACTGGCTTAGCATCATCCTCCAATAGGATCTTGTGCATGCATCTTGCTGGGCTGATGCCCTTAAGGTCACTTATGGACCACCCAAGAGCTGTCTTGTGTGTCCTTAGCACTTGAAGTAGCGCTTCCTCTTCCAGGGGATTTAAAGCAGAGCTTATGATCACCGGAAGAGTGTCACCTTCTCCCAGAAATGCATATTTCAGGGATGGTGGTAATGGTTTGAGCTCGGGTTTAGGAGGTTTTTCCTCTTCCTGAGAAAGTTTCAGAGGCTCTTTCAATTCCTCTGAATCCTCCAAATCAGGCTGAATATCTTTAAAAATATCCTCTAGCTCTGATTCGAGACTCTCAGTCATATTGACCTCTTCCTCTAGGGAGTCAATAATATCAATGCTCAGGCAGTCGTCTGATGTGTCTGGATGTTGCATAGCTTTGACAACATTCAACTTAAACTCATCCTCATTGACTCTCAGGGTTATCTCTCCTTTTTGGACGTCAATGAGGGTTCGTCCAGTTGCTAGGAATGGTCTTCCTAGAATGAGAGTTGCCCTCTTGTGCTCCTCCATTTCCAGCATTACAAAGTCAGTAGGGAAGGCAAATGGCCCAACCTTGACAATCATGTCCTCAATTATGCCTGATGGGTATTTAATGGAGCCATCAGCAAGTTGAAGACAGATCCGGGTTGGTTTGACCTCTTCAGTCAAGCCAAGCTTTCTGATAGTGGATGCAGGGATTAGGTTGATGCTTGCCCCAAGATCACATAAAGCTGTCTTGGTACAATTACCCTCTAATATGCATGGTATCATAAAGCTCCCGGGATCTTTAAGCTTTTCTGGGAAGCTTTTCAGAATGACTGCACTGCATTCTTCAGTGAGGAGAACTCTTTCAGTTTCTCTCCAATCCTTCTTATGACTCAAGATATCTTTCATGAACATGGCATAAGAGGGTATTTGCTCAAGTGCCTCTGTAAACGAAATCTTTATTTCAAAAGTCCTGAGATAGTCTGCAAAGCAGGCAAATTGCTTATCCTGCTCCTCTTGGCGGAGTTTTTGAGGATAACACATCTTGGCTTTGTATTCCTCAACCTTGGTTACTGCAGGTTTATTTCCTACAGAAATGGTTGGAGAAGCCTTTTTAGAGGGGTTGTTATCAGCACTTGTGTGTTTCTGATCCCTCAGTGGTGTTTGAATGCCAGGGTTGGAAGCTTGATTGGCGTTGGACGCCAACTTCCTACCTATTTCTGGCATTTAAACGCCACAAATGAGCTTCCATTGGGCGTTTGACGCCAGCTCCTTGCCTGTTCCTGGCGTTTGAACGCCAGAACTGTGCGTGGGTTGGGCGTTTAACGCCAGCCTTGCTTCCTTTTCTGGCATTTGAACGCCAGAGTTGTTCCTCTCTGGGCCCTTACTGTCCTCAGAGGAATTTTGGATAATATTTTGCTCATCCTCTGTCAGTTGTTCTTTTCTTGAATTTCTACTGCTCTGAAGTGAGGTATTTAATGTTTTTCCACTTCTTAATTGAACTGCCTGGCACTCTTCTGTTATCTGCTTTGATAACTGCTGTTTTGTCTAATTCAATTGTGCCTCCATATTTTTATTAGCATTTTTAGTGTCTTGTAGCATCTCCTTGAATTCGGCTAGCTGTTTTGTTAGAAAGCACAATTGTTGATTGAGTTCAGCAACTTGTTCTGGAGGACCAAGTTCAGTAGACACTACTTTGGCTTCTTCTTTTATGGAGGATCCACTACTTATGTACAGATGCTGATTTCTAGCAACTATATCAATAAGCTCTTGAGCTTCTTTAATAGTTTTTTTTTCATGTGTATAGATCCACCAGCTGAGTGGTCTAGAGATATCTAAGCTCTTTCTGTAAGCCCATAGTAGAAGATGTCTAATTGCACCCACTCTGAAAACATTTCAGAGGGGCATTTCCTTAGCATCCCTCTGTACCTCTCCCAGGCATTACAAAGGGATTCATCATCCTCTTCTTTAAAGCCTTGGATGTCCAGCCTTAGCTGTGTCATCCTTTTTGGAGGGAAATATTGATTCAGGAATTTATCTGATAACTATTTCCATGTTCTTATGCTTGCTGTGGGTTGGTTATTTAACCACCTTTTAGCTTGATCTTTTACAGCAAATGGAAACAGTAATAGCCTGTATACATCTTGATCTACCTCCTTGTCACGCACTGTGTCAGCAATTTGCAAGAATTACACCAGAAACTCAGTAGGTTCTTCTTGTGGGAAGACTGGAATACTGGCAATTTTGCTGCACCATGACAATGAGCTGAGGATTTAGCTCAAAACTGCTTGCTTTGACGGGAGGTATACAGATGCTACTCCCATATGCAGCAGTAATGGGGTTAGTACCCCAGAGTCCTTCTGGATTGTTCATTTCTACTTAGGTCCATGATGGAGAAAGGGAGATGATACGGATTGCAAAATTTTTTTTTTTTGAAAACCGAAATTAAAATTAAATAAAATAAATAAAAAATTTACTATATTTTTGAAAATTAGAAAAAAAAGAAATAAAAGAAAATTGAAAACTAAATTAATTAATTAAAAATATTTGAAAAAGATGTGTGTGAGAATTTTCGAAAAAAAATAAAGAGAGAGAAATTGGTTAGGAAGTTTTGAAAAAGATATGCCTTAAAATTAAAGATACTTGTAAGAAAATAAAATAAAATAAAATAAATAAAAAAAAGAAAAAATATGAAAAAGATTTGATTTTAAGATTTGAGATTAGAAAAGATAAGATAAGCTAGGTAAGAGAAGATAAGGAATTTAAATTAAAAAGTTTTGAAATTTGAAATTTTAAATTTGAAATTTGAAATTCGAAATTTTGAAAATTGAAATTTGAAAATTAAAATTTGAAAGTTGAAATTTGAAAATTGAATTTTGAATTTTCGAAAAAGTCAACAATATAAGATAAGGATTTGAAAAAGATTTAAATTTTGAAAAGATTTGATTTTTAAATTTGAAAATTAGATTTTAAATTTTAAATTTTGAAATTTGAATTTTGAAATTTTGAAAGTTGAAATTTGAAATTTGAAATAAGATAAGATAAAATTTTGAAAAAGATATGATTTTTTTTGAAAAAAAAAATTGAATTTTGAAATTTTTAAAACTAAGATAAGATAAAATAGAAATTTTAAAATAAAAATCTGAATTTTTTTTATTTTTGAATTTTATGATGAAAAAGAAAAACACACAAAAGGCACACAACTTAAAATTTTTAGATCTAATGCTCCTTGTTTTCGAAAATTTTGGAGGAAAAACACCAAGGAACACCAAACTTAAAAATTTTAAGATCAAAACACAAGGAAGACTCAAGAACACTTTGAAGACTCACAAGAACAACAAGAACATGAAGAAAGAACACCAAACTTAAAATTTTTAGAAAACCAAAATAAAATTTTTGAAAACAAAAGAAAACTTAACAGGAGAACACCAAACTTAAAGTTTGGCACAAGATTTATTCAAAGAAAAATTATTTTTGAAAAGATTTTAAAAAGAAAATTCCCAATTACCAAGAACATAAGCACACTGCTCTAGCCAATTGAGCTACAAATTTAAAGTGTTTTAATAAAGGTATTTAATGTATAAATTTTTATTTTTAATTAAATTTTTTTTGGATACTAATAATTCGAAAATGCACAAGAAAAACAAGAAAAATAAACAAGAACAACTTGAAGATTAAGAAAGAACAATGAACACAAATTCGAAAATTTAAAAGAAAATAAAAACATGCAATTGAGACCAAACTTAAAATATGAAACTAAACTCAAACAGAAAAACTCAATTATCAGTTTATAAAATTTTTGAAAAATTTAAAAAGAGAAAATAAGGATTTTAAAAAAAATTCAACCAAAAACAATAATAGAAGACTCTAAACCAAAAAGAAAAAATTTTTCCTAATCTAAGCAACAAAATAAACCGTCAGTTGTCCAGACTCGAACAATCCCCGACAACGGCGCCAAAAACTTGGTGCACGAATTGTAAATCACACTTTTCACAACTCGTACCACTAACCAGCAAGTGCACTGGGTCGTCCAAGTAATACCTTACGTGAGTAAGGGTCGAATCCCACGGAGATTCTTGGCTTGAAGCAATCTATGGTTATCTTGTAATTCTTAGTCAGGATATCAATTATAATTATCAGTTTGGATTGCGAAAAATAAAAGAGCATGAATTAAATACTTGTTATGCAGTATTGGAGAATATGTTGGAGTTTTGGAGATGCTTTGTCTTCTGAATCTCTGCTTTCCCCCTGTCTTCTTCTTCACGCACGCAAGGTTCCTCCTATCCTATGGCATGCTGTATATTGGTGGATCACCGTTGTCAATGGCTACCATCTGTCCTCTCAGTGAAAATGGTCCAGGTGCACTGTCACCGCACGGCTAATCATCTGTCGGTTCTCACTCATGCTGGAATAGGATCCATTGATCCTTTTGCGTCTGTCACTACGCCCAACCCTTGTGAGTTTGAAGCTCGTCACAGTCATTCAATCCCTGAATCCTACTCGGAATACCACAGACAAGGTTTAGACTTTCCAGATTCTCAAGAATGCTGCCAATGGATTCTAGCTTATACCACGAAGATTCTGATTAAGGAATCCAAGAGATACTCATTCAATCGAAGGTAGAACGGAGGTGGTTGTCAGGCACGCGTTCATAGGTTGAGAATGGTGATGAGTGTCATGGATTATCACATCCATCATATTGAAGTGTGAATGAACATCTTAGATAGAGACAAGCGTGTTTGAATAGAAAACAGAAATAATTGCATTAATTCATCGGGACACAGCAGAGCTCCTCACCCCCAACAATGGAGTTTAGAGACTCACGCCGTCAAAGAGTACAAAGTTCAGATCTAAAAATGTCATGAGGTCCAAAATAAATTTCTAAAAGTTGTTTAAATACTAAACTAGTAACCTAGGTTTACAGAAAATGAGTAAACTAAGATAGATAGTGCAGAGATCCACTTCTGGGGCCCACTTGGTGTGTGCTGGGGTTGAGACTTGAGCTTTACACGTGTCTAGGCTGTTTCTAGAGTTAAACGCCAGGTTGTAACCTATTTATGGCGTTTAACTCCAACTTGTAACCTCTTTCTGGCGTTTAACGCCAGAATGCAACATGGAACTGGCGTTGAACGCCAGTTTACGTCGTCTAGCCTTGAGCAAAGTATGGACTATTATATATTGCTGGAAAGCCCTGGATGTCTACTTTCTAACGCAATTGAGAGCGCACCAATTCGAATCCTGTATCTCCAAAAAAATTCATTTCGAGTGCAGGGAGGTCAGAATCCAACAGCATCAGCTGTCCTTTTTCAGCCTGAATCAGATTTTTGCTCAGCTCCCTCAATTTCAGCCAGAAAATACCTGAAATTATAGAAAAACACACAAACTCATAGTAAAGTCCAGAAATGTGATTTTTATTTAAAAACTAATAAAAATAGAATAAAAAGTGACTAAAACATATTAAAAACTGCCTACAAACAATGCCAAAAAGCGTATAAATTATCTGCTCATCAACCCACTAACAATTATCAACATACAATCATCCAAACAACAAGATTAAACATAGAAATCATCAATGTAACATCAACAAGTCAAGATTCGCAACATTCATGAAATGGGTATAAAATGACAATTGACAAGAATTCATAAAACTATCACTAGATATAAGCAAAATTGTAACAAGGAATTCAAATTGAACAATTAAAACTAGTAATTAACAAGATCCAATTCCTAAATCAACAAGGGAAGATCAAATTAAAACTAGATCTGGAGAGGAACAAGGGTTTCTCTCTCTAGAATAACCAAAGAACCAAAAACTAGCTAAAATTATGTTTTAGTGTAAAAATGATTGATCCCCCCTTTCCCCCTAGCATCCTTGGGTCTTTTCCATGCAGAAATAGCTTGAAATTAGGCCTGATGAGCCTCAGAAATCGCCAGGCATGATTTCCTTTAATGAGGTCACGTGCAGCTTCCCACGCGTGCGCGCCATGCGTGCGTGCGCGCCGATTGGTTTTGCGATCCACGCGTGCGTGCCCAGTGCGCGTGCGCGTCGATAGGAATCTTCTGATCCACGTAGATGCATCCATCCTTGCGCGCCGCTTCCAGCCAATCCCATCTATGTGTCCGCGTGGAGTGCGCGGGCGCGCCGATGTTGCTTTTCCCAAGATTTCAATTCTTCATGTTCCTCCCTCTTTGTACATGCTTTCTCCCTCTCTTCTAAGTCATTCCTACCCTATAATTCCTGAAATTACTCAAAAAATACATCACGGCATCGAATGGCAATAGAAGAGGATTAAAATATGGCAATTTTAAGGCAAAATAAGCATGTTTTCCATCATGGAGCAATATTGGGAAGTGAACACAAAACCATGCATTTCTTGCGAATAAGTGTGAGAAATATTGATAAAATTTCCCAAAATAAACACAAGATAAACTACAAAATTGGGGTTTATCAAATCTCCCCACACTTAAACCAAGCATGTCCTCATGCTTAAAATAAAAAGACCAAAGATCATGATGGGAAAGGGTTTATGAAATGCAAACTACCTAAATGGATGCATGCAACTAATGTAAAATCATCTACCTACTTGGTCAAGAGTAAATCTATCCTCCAAGAATACATGTGAGCATATAGGGTGAAAATAGTATGTGATTCATGAATCCTACCAAATTGAACATCGCCATGGAATGCATATGACTTGCTAAACGAACGCTTGTGAAAGCCGGGAACAAGCATTGAGCATCGAACCCTCACCGGAAGTGTATCCGCTCTATTCGCTCAAGTGTATAGGGTTCGTCACTCAATCTTCTCCTAATCATGCTTTCCAAGATTTGTCTTTCATCTAACAATCGACAATTATTTAATGCATGCTTACAAGTATCATGAGGTCTTATTCATGGGTTGTAACGGGGGTAGGGTGAAGGTAAGGATGTATATGGCCACGTGGGCTTAAAATTTGAGTCCTTGATCAACCTAGGATCCACTAGACACATAGAACAACCTATACAACTACAATATATTACCTAGCCACCCTTGAGTTTTACTCTTTTTGCATACTCATGTATTCTTTTCAATTCACACCCATATGCATTGTTTTTGTTACTTTATCTTGGGGCATCTTTGTCCCCTTTCATTGATTTCTCTCTTTTATTTATTTATTTATTTATTTTTTTATTATTATCCCCTTTTTCTTGGGGTTTCTTTGTGAACAAAAGTTTCACTGCATACAGTTTCGTCATTCAACATATGAGTATGTTCCAAATCCTAGAGTTTTTCAATTACACTACAATTACACACCTATATATCTACCCGAATTTCCAAATATACCCTCCTATTTGAATGACACACATCCTAACTTACCTAAGCTAATCAAGGATTCAAATTTAGGGACATTCATGGTTTTTCACTTAGGGTTGTTTATGTGCTCTATTTAAGAACAAAAGGGTTTATCATGGGCTCAAAATTGGTTAGCAACGGTAGATAAAAGGGTTAAGGCCATTTGGGAAAAGTGACTATTGAAATGATGGCCTCAATCATGTAAATGCATTCATACACCAAGCAATAGACATATAGAATCAGACAAAGCAAGGATCACAATCATAGAGAGAGAGATATGCACACAAGAATGGAAATAATGGTTAAAAGTTGTAACCATGCAATAGGCTCAAAACTTTCATGCTTATGTTCTTAGCTCAATCACTATGTTCCAAAATACATTCTTAAAGAAAGTTTACTGCAAAAAAAAATTTCAGAATTTTGGTAGGTCACCCAGAACACAGTTTCTTGAAAAGAAAGTTATTGTTTTAACCAAGTAACTCTATAGAAACTAACTATCATGCAAGGGTATTTACAAGCAAAACTAACTACACATGTAATATACTAACTTCTAATCAAAAGATAAATCCATGGGCATTGAGGGGAAGAGAATGTTACCCATGGAGATCGGTCGAATGACCTCCCCACACTTTAGAAATTAGCACGGTCCTCCGTTCTACGAATAATATGCAAGGGACGGTCGGGACCGGAACCTTCACTATCCCCATCATCAGAGCTCCCATCACTTGGGTTTGAGGTGGATGTGAACATTTCGGGTTCCTCCATGCTAGGGGTAACACAATGCAGAAGCTTCTTGATGTAAGTGTACCGGCGGTGGTTGCGCCGCTCATATCTATCAAGCTTCCGGTAAAGATCTTCTATCCTTTGATGTGTGGATCTCAGTGGTGGTGATGATGAGCTAGAAGGAAAAAGAAGTGGCGGGGCCATGTCGAGGCTTGGTTTGCTCATGGGAAGGTGTAGGTATTTCCCGCTTGGGACCACATCGCCCTTAGCCGGAACTATGATCTTTTTGTCCTTGGCTTCCCAAGAAATACCCGCAGTAGTAACTAAGTCATACAGAAATGCTGGAAATGGCAAATTACCCCAGTCATGAACTTGACTCATCGCTTACCTGACAAGAAGCGGAATATTCACCGGCTTCTCCGTGAGAACACACCAAACAAGCAAGGCGAGGTCTGCCGTGAGGGACGACTTGTGGGTGCTAGGTAGCACATAGTGGGATATGATCTGGGCCCAAGCTCTAGCTTCCACAGTGAGGAAGCGAGCGTCAATGCTCTTGGGCCTCATCCGGAGTCGACCTTGGGTCCAAAATGTCCCTGGCTCAGTAATGACTCAGAGAATCGAGTCCCAATTGAATCCATACTTCTCTCGCTGACGTAAGACTTCTTGGTAGCCATCCATGTCACTTGGCACTGGTAGGACATTAAGCACTTGCTGAATAGCCTCTTCTGAAACTGAGACTTGCTTTCGGCGCATGTATACCGATTGAAGAGAGGGAAGATGGTAGTTAGTGTAGAATTCTTCCACCCAAGAGAGGTTGATTTCCCTTGGTTTCCTCAAAAGAAACTTCCATCCTCGCTGTTCAATGCGGGGCAAAATATAAACAGCAACCTTGTCCGGCGGAGCGAGTAGATGCTCAGGATGATAGTTCCTTACAGCTATGGAGGGGAACATAAGTTCACAAAAGCGGTTGGGGAACCTTGAGGAATCTTTTGCCGGTTTGCCCTTGTCATTCTCATCAAAAGGAGCGGGTGTCTTCCCTTTCTTAGATAGGGGTTTGGCTCCTAATGAAGAGCGTGCCTTAGAATTTGACTTTTGGGGTGCCCTTTTTGTGGCCGGTTTTCTTGAAGCTATCTCCTTGCCTTTCTTGGTGGCCATCCTGAAAAGGAAGAGAAGGAAGGAAAACATTAAACCCAAGAATCAATTTTAAAAAAAACATGCAAGTGACTTGTGGTGCCCATGATGAATGTAAAAGCAAGGGTCACAACACTTGGCATGGGATGCAAGAGGAAGTAAAGCATGCAATGGCATGAGAAGAGTAGTCTCAAGTATCCATAATAAAGAGCAAGTCATGTTCAATTAACATCTAATTGGCAAGTATAAACTTTAAGCACACAAATTAGACTCAATGCATTTAAGAGAAAGTAAGTGAATGAGGAGGGAGCACCAATTTGAAAAATATATGACTAAAATGAACCAAAATGGTATATGTGCATTTCCTCGAACACTTGGCGTGCAATAATCAAGCAATGAGCAATTATGAGATACTAAACCAATTCAAAGCCCAAAATGGAACATCAATCATCACATAAACATCACACAATGGGAAAGATAAGAAAAAGAATGACAAAAGATCTATTAATGAAAATTAAGCTCAAATTCAA
>NC_029790.2:63916119-63938407 GCF_000816755.2 Arachis ipaensis | reverse complement strand
TGAACCAAAATGGTATGTGTGTATTTCCTCGAACACTTGGCGTGCAATAATCAAGCAATGAGCAATTATGAGATACTAAACCGATTCATAGCCCAAAATGGAACATCAATCATCACATAAACATCACACAATGGGAAAGATAAGAAAAAGAATGACAAAAGATCTATTAATGCAAATTAAGCTCAAATTCAACATCCATGGAGAAATAAGGAAAAAGGAAAGGTAAGCAAACAAAAAGCAAGAAACATCATCATGCAAGTAAAAGGGAAACTAAGTAAAGCAATAAGAAGCATCTAACTAGAGGAAATAATGCAAGAGAAAATAAAGAAGAGAAGTAGAAGAAGTGAAACCTTGAAAAGTATGAAGGAACAAGGTTGAATCTTCTTTTGTGAAGATGAGAAAGAAAATGGGAGAGGTGTAGTGCCACCGGAAAAAAGTTGGTTGTCGCCGGTGAGTGGCTGGAGACAGTGGTGGTGGGGTAGGGAGGAAGAAGAGGAGAAGGGAGATGATAGAGGGAGAAGGAAAAGAAACTAAGAAAGAAAAGGGTTTGAGAGAAAGAAAAACAGGGCAAAGCGTGAAGTATAAAACTGACTCGCGCAACCGGCGCGCGTGCGCAAGGTGCACTGGCGCGTCGGTGAGGGTGCCTCCCACCAAGCTATCATTCCTATGCACTCAATCAATCATCAAAAGATCACAAAATTCACAAGAAACTAAAGATACGAACAAGATGGTATAAACAAGGAAGATCTTACCACGGTGGGGTGCCTCCCACCAAGCACTTTTCTTTAACGTCCTTAAGTTGGACGGTCCTTTTCTTAAGCTTCCTCTCTCCTTGGTACATCCTCCAATATGTACACCTCTAGCTCTCATGGGGGCTTGCAACCATGATACTTCTTCACTCTATGTCCATTCACTTTGAAAGTTGCTTCACTCTTGGGATCGAACAATTCCACCACTCGGTAGGGCTTCATCTCCTTCACCTAGAAAGGTCCTTCCCATCTAGAACGGAGCTTGCCAGGCATAAATCGGAGCCTTGAGTTGTAGAGGAGGACCTCATCACCTTCTTGAAAGTCCTTCTTCCGGATGTGATGGTCATGAAATGCCTCAGTCTTTTCCTTGTAAATTCGGGCATTCTCATATGACTCGTTCCTCAAACACTCAAGCTCTACTAGTTGTAACTTCCTAACTTCGCCCACCTTGGCTAAATCCATGTTGCACTGCTTTACCGCCCAATAGGCTCGATGCTCAATCTCCACCAGAAGGTGGCACACCTTACCGTAGATGATCCGGAAAGGACTCATCCCTATCGTAGTCTTGTACGCCGTTCTATACGCCCATAGTGCAGCTCCTAACCGGAGGCTTCAATCCTTTCTTTGTGGATTGACCACTTTCTCCAAGATTCTCTTGATTTCCTGGTTGGACACTTCCACTTGTCCATTTGTTTGCGGATGATAAGCAGTAGCAACCTTATGCGACACTCCATAGCACTTGAGCAATGCTTCTACCTTCCTGTTACAAAAGTGGGATCCTTGGTCGCTCACGATTGCTCGTGGCGACCCATAACGGCATACAATGTGATTCCTAATGAAAGAAACAACGTCATTGGCATCGTCAAGGCGGGTAGGTACGGCCTCTACCCACTTTGACACGTAGTCAACCGCTAACAGAATATACAGATACCCACTAGAGTTGGGAAACGGTCCCATAAAGTCAATGCCCCATACATCAAATATCTCACAGAACAGCATAGGTTGCTGAGGCATTTCATCCCTTTGGGATGCGTTTCCTGACTTCTAACACTGATGACAAGACACACATAACCAGTTAGCATCCTTGAATAAGGTTGGCCACCAGAATCCACAATCCAACACTTTCTTAGCGGTCCTTTGTGGGCCAAAGTGGCCGCCACATTCGGACGAATGACAAGCTTCAAGAATTGGTTGGAATTCAGAGTCCGGCACACATCTTCGAATTACTTGGTCTACGCCCCTTTTCTACAAGTGAGGGTCATCCCAAATATAGTATTTGGAATCACTCCTCAACTTGACCCTTTGGTTTTTCGAAAAGTTAAGAGGGAAGATTCTTGCAACTAAGTAGTTCGCCATTGGGGCAAACCAAGGAAAGCTATCCGACACAGCATGCAAACTATCCAATGGGAATGAGTCATTGATCAGAAATGGATCAATTTTTAAATTCTCAATGCGGCTTAAATGATTTGCAACCAGGTTTTGAGATCCACTTCGGTCCCTAATCTCAATGTCAAATTCTTGCAAAAGCAAGATCCAACGTATGAGTCTAGGCTTTGACTCATTCTTTATCAATAAGTACTTTAAAGCTGCATGATCCGTG
The DNA here is from genome assembly GCF_000816755.2 of Arachis ipaensis. Lineage (NCBI taxonomy): Eukaryota > Viridiplantae > Streptophyta > Magnoliopsida > Fabales > Fabaceae > Arachis > Arachis ipaensis. Next base: position 63,936,058 of record NC_029790.2, on the reverse strand, counting down.
TATACCACTATCTTTGAGCCTAGCAAATAAGATCTGAATTTATCTAAAGCATAAACAATAGCTAGGAGTTCTTTTTCAGTAGTGGTATAGTTGGATTGTGCCGCATCTAGTGTCTTAGAAGAGTAAGCAATGACATAAGGGAGTTTACCATCGCGCTGTGCAAGCGCGGCACCCACAGCATGGTTTGACGCATCGCACATTATCTCAAATGGCAACGTCCAGTTGGGGCCTCGCACAATTGGTGCCGTGGTAAGAACTCTCCTTTGCTCTTCAAAAGCTTTTACACATTCACCATCAAACTCAAAATCCACATCTTTTTGGAGTAGGCGCGACAATGGCAAAGCAATCTTACTGAAGTCCTTGATAAAGCACCTATAAAATCCTGCATATCCCAAAAACGAGCGGACCTCCCTCACAGATGAAGGGTGAGGCAAAGTGGTGATAACATCGACCTTGGCCGAGTCTACAGAAATGCCTTCATGAGATACTACATGTCCTAACACTATACCTTTTTGTAACATAAAGTGACATTTTTCAAAATTTAAGACAAGGTTAGTGTCAACACATCTAGCTAGGACCTTGGCCAAGCTCTCTAAACAAAAATCGAATGAAGTACCATAAACGCTGAAGTCGTCCATAAAGACTTCCAGGCAATTCTCCATTAGATCAGAGAAGACACTCGTCATGCACCGCTGAAAAGTAGCGGGTGCGTTACATAGTCCAAATGGCATCATTTTATAGGAAAAGGTGCCAAACGGACAAGTAAACGTGGTCTTCTCCTGATCTTCAGGAGCAATATATATCTAGATGTAGCCAGTAAATCCATCAAGAAAGCAGTAGTGAGATTTACCTGCCAAGCGGTCTAGCATCTGATCGATGAAGGGTAAGGGGTAATGGTCCTTCCGTGTGGCGGCGTTCAATCTTCTGTAGTCAATACATACTCACCACACATTTTGTACTCTTTTAGTGACCATTTCACCGTCGTCCTTCTCGACCGTTGTGATGCCCGACTTCTTGGGGACAACTTGAACCGGGCTCACTCACTCACTATCGGAAATTGGGTATATGATATCCGCATCCAGTAATTGGGTGACCTCTTTCTTCACTACATCGAGGATGGTTGGGTTGAGCCTCCTTTGCGGTTGCCTAACCGGCTTAGCTCCATCTTGGAGGAATATCCTATGCATGCACTTGCGGGGGTCAATTCCCACAATATCCGCTAGGCTCCATCCTATTGCTTTCTTGTACTTTTTGAGAACATCTAGGAGCTTTCCCTCTTCTTCACTTGAGAGCTCACTAGCAATAATGATCAGAAACCTTTGGTTATCCTCTAAGAAAGCATACTTCAAATGAGATGGAAGGGGCTTCAATTCACTTTTTATCTCAAGTTGAGGTTCCTTTTCATCAATCTCAAGGGATTCATTCTCGATAACTTCTTCATGTTCATCTTCTTGGTCATCTGTCTCCTCAACAATGGGGTAGCACAACTTGTCATGGTCTTCTTCTTGCACTTCTGCTACCACTTCATCAATCACATCACATCGGAGCACGAAATGTTCTTCGAGAGGATGTTTCCACTACAAGAAAAACACCCATTCAGGTACACTTGAAAAATGTAGCCAAAAGTGAAAAAAAATGATGCCTTAGGCTACGGCTACGCTTTTTGGGCTACGGCTACGCTTTTTGGGGTGATTCCTATTCGGCCGCTACCTATTCTCAAAGGCTACGCTTTTCTGCACCAAGGGCTACGCTTTTGGCGTTTGGGAATAGGCTACGCTTTTCAAGTGATGCTGTCCAGGACCAAAGGCTACGCTTTTCAGCTTTCGTTCTTCAAGAATAGGCTACGCTTTTCAACCCCTACTGCATCACTTGTAAAGCGTAACCACATTGTATACCATAGCTACTTTTTATAAGCGTAGCCTTAGATCCCTCTTTTTTTTGTATACTATAGCTACTGTATATAAGAACTCTAACATAGTAAGAAGCAGAAATTACACAAGATTGTAAAACCCCAAATATCAGAACAACAAATCCTCAAAAAAAATTACAAAACCAGATAAACCAGGCTGCAAAAAAAAATTGGAAGTTGCTACCGTTTCTCTATTAATGGTGGCATGAGAATGTCAAGATAAACCAGGCTGCAAAACATATTGATAAACCTAAAAACAATTGAATTTCAATAAACTAAGTAGGATTCTGTCTCAGATAAGCAGAGACTAATAACTTCTTAACCATGTTGCATTTCGTATCATAGTTTTTTTGATCTTTCTTTCAACTGTTTAAAGTAGTTTGAATGCTTTTAAACTTGATAACACCATTCAGCAGGCGTATATATAAGGAAGTAGGTCACGAAGATGAAAAAATTATAATTTGTAATTTTCCACTAATGATAATAAGTATGACTTAGTGCTAAAGCTAATAGCATCACTATCATAGAGGTTTAGTCAACATTAAAATAGAGCATATGGGAATAGAAAGATCTGGCAACAGTTCAAGAAAAATTGATAGACCTACTACAATAATTTAATTTCTAACTTATATCATATTAGTCAGAAAATTCTCTATCACACTAATTTATTCATTGATTCTAAGAAAGGAAAACTATATTCATGAAACACAACAGAATAGTTATAAATTGCTACCTACGATATCCTCAATTAGTTCTTCAACAGAATTCAAAGAAGAACACCATTAAGGACAGCTTTTCCAGCCATATTCTTCATCTATTTCACCTTCTTGTGCACCACACTATCTTTGTCCATCAACTGTTTCAGCCCTTTCTCTCTATGCATATATAAGTAGAACCATATACTTTGCTCTCTTGTGACCTCTAATTAAAGAACCATATACTACTTTTAATTTCTATGCAGAAGAACTATTCAATGATTTTTTCTGTACAGAAGAAACTTTGATTCATAGAACCTGGCTAAAACCATCGAGGGATCCTCCTTGTTTAGATGGGCATCCCCTAATCTTATGTTAGACTGCAGAATCTTACTCAACAAAATAGTATGAGCATGCTCCGATACCTACAAACACAATTGCCCAAGTCCAAGTCAATAAGGTGAATGTAGAATAAAAAAGATAGTCAAGTATTCACAAAACAATGAAAGGACTAAAAAGGAGTAGTTATACTTTGAATGCCAGCAATTTACAAGCCTTATCCCATTAAATGAGATTAGCTAAATTGAAGGGGTAAGTGTGTTCACATTACCTTTACATCCTGCTGGCTTGCTTTCCTAAGAATGGCCCGCATGAGTCATGATAGAATTTTCTAACAAAAATGCTTTATAAGTGATTTCTATAATACCTAAGGCTACACTTTTTAAATGATGCCACAATTGTGTATCCTTTTCTCTTATAAAAAGGCAACACGGAGAAAAGCGTAGCCTATTCTATGAATAGGCTACGCTTTTCAAATGTAGCTTAAAAAAAGTGTGGCAGAATGGGTATTTTTCTTGTAGTGTTCATAGCTTCCTCTAAATTGAACTTGATAGTCTTGTCTCCAACCCCAAAGAAATATATACCGGTGAAGGCATCTAACTTGAATTTGGAGGTTTTGAGGAAGGGTCTACCAAGTAAAACAGAGGAGGAGCTTCTATTTTCTGTTGGAGGCATTTCAAGGATGTAAAAGTCAACCGGAAAAACCAAATCCTTAATTGCCACGAGTACATCTTCCGCTATCCTCATCACTGTGATCACACTCTTATCGGCTAAGGCAAATCTCGCCGCCGACTTCTTTAATGGAGCTAAATTCAACCGCACATAGATAGAAAGTGGCATGATGCCTACACAAGCTCCCAAGTCACACATACAATCATGAAAAGTGTATCCAACAATACAACAAGACACTAAGCACAGTCCAGGGTCACCACATTTTCTTGGAATAGGTTCCATCAAGGAAGAAATTAAACTACCAAAGGATAATGTCTCCAATTCTCCTATCATATCCTTGTGTACACAAGTCTTTCAAAAATTTTGCATACTTTAGAATTTGTTGAATAGCATCAAGGAGTGGTATGGAAAGTTTCACACATGGTTAATTTGATGCATGAGAACCATTGGCAAGGTACTAAGTTTGGTGTTTCCACACTAAAGTAAGTTCAAAAGCCCACAAATAAATTAATGCATGCTAACCATCTTTTAAGTGCTTGGAAACAAGCAACTTTCAATATCATTGCACAGTATCATACAAATTTTTGGAAGGATTAAGCATCATCAACCAAAAGGAGGAAAAAGGAATGTAAGGACCAGCAATGATGATGATGAGGAGTAAAGCAAGCAAACTCCAAAAGGTTGTATTGTTAAGTGATTATTTTGCATCACTGCTATGATTGAAAGTGATATTATACCCCTATCTGTCTTTCTGTCTAGTATAATCTCTCTGTAATTCAATAATTAAGATGCTTGATCATTCACAACCCTATACTCTCCAAACTTGTTTGCACTCAATATCTCAAAAAGGAATCACATGACAGTTCTTTGAAAAGAAGGATTAAAGAATTAAACAGTTTTGAGGCAAGCAAAAGATTAGGAGAAGTGGTGGTTCTAGTTGTATGATTATGCATTGAGGTTGCATGCTTGTGAAACTTGCATGGGAGCTCATAGGCAGGACATAGAGTTCAAAGAAGTATTGTGGAGATTCTCAAACATTTATTGATCCAAGAAGCAGCAAACAAAAGAAAATAAAGAGAATATAAAAAAACAACAGAGCATGGCCCAAGGCTCTGAGCATCAATTACTAGGGAGAAAAGAAGAAAGAAACAAGAACTCAAAGAGTTGTTATCCTAGTAAATGCTTGTGGTCGAATTGTGTCAAAGAAAGAGGCTTGAATAAGTAAATCCTTAGGGGTGCTTTAATACCTAATACCTTAAAACCAACTGGTTTAGGAGTATTGATTGAAAGCTTATTTAAAGAGCCGCTTTGAGACATGATACTTAGAGTCAAAGCCAAAACACAAAAAAATCATAAGCTGCTTCAAGGTGATTACCTATAGAGAGATCTCCATGATATCATTTGGATGAAAGTCCTAGGACCTAAGACTCCCAAGATATAGGGACTAGTAAGCACTGAAGCCCTTGCATGAGCATATAATTTAGAGTTCACCCCATTGTCACTTAATCACTTCACTCACAGAACATTACAAGTTATTCTTCAACCCATTCTAATTGAAAAGAACTTTTGAGCATAACTCTTTTCTTGCTTGGCGACAAGCAAGTTTTGAGTTTAGTGTTGTGATGACAAGTCATCTTAGCTCAATTTTACTAGTCTTTTTCTTTGTTTTTATTAGGTTTTATGCACTTTCTTGCATTGTAAGTTAGCAATTTGGAGTGGAATTGCATGGTTTCTTTGAATCAATCAACCACCCTTTAATTGATAAAAAATCATGAAGTTTAAACTAAAATTAATTAGTTTTAAATGAATTTTAAGCTTTGTGAATTTTGTGATACTTTGATTGGTTGTTTTGATTACTTGTAGGTAAAGAAAAGAAAAAAAATAAGAAAAGCGTAGCCTAAGGAGCATGATCTAAGCAAAGAAAGAAAGCGTGGCACAAGGAAGAGAAGCGTGGCTCAAACAAGGAGAAGCGTGGGTGGAGTCAAGAAACAAGAGCATAAAGCTCTTGCCAAGAGCTTTAAAGCTCTTGCCAAGAGCTTTAAAGCTCTTGTGGAGAGCTTTCCTTCAAATAATCAGAAGCCAAGCTCTTGCCAAGAGCTTAGAAGCTCTTGCCAAGAGCTTTATCAAAAGCATATGGAAGAAGGAAGCAAGAGCCAAGCTCTTACTAAGAGCTCAAAAGCTCTTGCCAAGAGCTCAAAAGCTCTTGCTAAGAGCTTTTTCAGGCATGCTTTGAAGGAAATCAAGGAAGAAAAGCTCAACTATGCACTCACCAAGACTTGAACCCATGACCAAGGGGAGGAGGTCAGCGCTATTCCACAAGGAAAAACAAGCCAAAATTGGCTTGTTTTCATTCAGCAAGGTTCGAACAGGGAGCATCAAGGAAGCAAGGCCTTGTGCGCCACTCATTTGCCAAGGAAAATCGCCAGCAACTTCCTTCACCAAGGATTGAACTGGGCACCTCAAGGAAGCAAGACTTTGGGCGCTACTCTTGTGCCAAGGAAATTAGGTCCACATGTGCTCCACCCAATATTTGAACCAGGGACCTCAAGGACAAGTAAAGCTCTTGCCAAGAACTCAAAAGCTCTTACAAAGAGCTTTGTTCTATTGTCACAAGGGAAGGATCGTGCGCAACACTTTGGCAAGAAAGGGGACCAAAGCTCTTGGCCAAAGCTCTTGCCAAGAGCCAAACCTTCCCCTGGGAGGTGCACCATGGGCCAAAAATTCATCAAAAATTCAAATTAATTCATTTCTTCACCAAATTTTAGAGCCCATCCAAATTCTTAGATCCAATTTAGGAAGTGTATAAATAGGTGTTAGTTTGATTTAAGGAGAACCTTTTGACTTACTTTAAAATTCTCTTTTGCTTCTTTGAATTTCCATTTTTGTAATTTTTAGCTTTTATTTTTGAATTTAGATCTTAGAGAATTGGGAAGGGGAATTGATCTCTCTTCTTCCTTGTTCTTGCTTGAGCACTCTTTAGTTTTCTTGCTTTTGATCTTGGGTGGAGAATTGAAGAACTTCTGCTTCAATCTCACCTTGAGATCTCTTGTTTACTTTTCTGCATAATTCAAATTCTGTTTACTGCTTCCAACTTTCTTTTCTTCTGCAATTTACTTTTATATTTTCATTTTGCAATTGTTCTTGTTGGATCAAGGAAGGATTTGAGATCTAGACTTGTTTTCTAGTCTCTTCCACTCCTGAGATCTTCAACATCCTTTTAATTGCTGCAAATTAAGCATCACTTCCTATTTTAATTTCTCAAGCATTTATACTTTTCTGTTTAAATCTACTTCACTTCAATTCACCTTCTACTCTTCTGTTTTGTTGAAATTTACTTCTGCTTGTTTAATTTCTGCAATCCCAGCTCCCTGAACCCTTTTATAATTCAAGCAATTTACATTTCTTGCACTTTAAGATTTAGTTATTTACATTTCTTGCAATCTAAGCTTCTGCAATTTAATTTACTTATTCTTTAAGATTCAGCACTCTTACTTCTTGTTCTCTTTAATTTACTGTAATTCTTCCCTCTCCCTTTACAATTCATGCAATTTAGCTTCTGTCAATTATAAACCACTCAACCAATACTTGATTCGCTTGACTAAATCAACCACTAAACAAAAATTGCTCAATCCTTCAATCCCTGTGGGATCGACCTCACTCATGTGAGTTATTATTACTTGATGCGACCCGGTACACTTGTCGGTGAGTTTTGTGTTGGATCGATTTCCACACATCAGGTACCCTGAATCTAATTGGAACATTTACCTTTCTTTATTTTGCACTTTGTTTGATTTTCAGTTGGGAAATTCTGTTTGTACTGGAAGCTATGAGTAGCTAACTTCCCTCTCATTGGGGGAGGAAGCTCTATTGTACTTGATGTATTAATTGATAGTGAATTTCTTCTTTTTCTTCTTCGTTCTTCATGCTTAGTGTTCAATCATCTTGGAAAAGAGGTTTAATACAAATTGGGTTTCATGGGACCCTTGGAAAAGGAAACATGAAACCATGCTTGAAATCCCTTCTCACATTGAGTAGATCTGGGTTTTGGGATTGGATACGGTGACATGAAATCTACCCAAATATTTGGATCTATGAGGATGTGTGGTAAAATCAGGGACCAAGCTTATCTTTCTTCATGAGCAATTAGACCAAGGAATTGGCTGATTATCAAGATTTGAGAGATTGAATCACCAAGGAATTGGGGTTCAATCAATCATGATTGCCAAGAGGTCAATGAGTTATATGATTGAAGATGAGATGATCTGAATTTAATCCAAAGAGAGAAATATCTCCCAATCCCAATGAATCGTCCCTATTTTTATCTTCCCTATTCTTTATAGCTTTCTTTAATTTCTGTTATCATCCCATTCCCCATTTACAATTCAGTCATTTATATTTCTGCAATTTACTTTCATGCTCTTTACATTTCTGCATTTTATTGTTTTTCTTTATCTTTAAGTCATTTATAATTCTGCTATTTAGAATTCTACACTCAACAATTCTCTTGATTAGTGATTTAAGAAAAATGTCGTGTCGGTATAGAATTTCACACAAAATAATTCCGTTGTTAGTATAGTCCAAACCAACAAACAATCCTCCCAATCAAATTAAATTTGGTTTTGTCATAAGTGCAAACCCCAATGAAAATTAACCGAAGTATTTAGACTCTGGGTCGTCTCCCAAGGAATTGCAATTAAGTGGTCAATTATTGGCTATGAAGAACAAAGGGGGGTTTGATTGATAAGAAGGAAAGAAATTAATTGGCAAGAATTAAATGACAAGAAGAATAAATCAAGCAAGTAACTAAAGAAAGCAATTAATAAAGAGAGACATTCGTGGCAAGGTTTGAGATCATAGGCTTTCTATCCTAGTCATTAATCATAACAATACTTAACAAGAATTTATCTTATTTTGTCATCCCCAATGTTGGAAGAAGGTATAAGTTATCTTCCATTAGAGAAAGTCGAACAAGACTAGTTAATCTCAAATCAAAATTCCTAATCAACTCACTAATTGAATTAGCAAGAGATTAGAGTCATTGAAAATGATATTAACTAACAACTCTAGATTACCAATCTAAATTGGGTATTAATCACTCAAGATTACCCAATTACTCTTCCCAAGCCAAGAATGCTCAAAATCTACTCTAAAGCCCAACCAAGCATTTTGTCAAACACTTGGTGGGTACAAATAGAAAGCATGGTAAAAGTGCGAGAATAATAAATCTACCACCTACCAATTGCAAGAAAAGTAGATTCACAACTTAAATCATCAATAAAAGAAACATCAACATCAAATTGCATTAATAGAGATCTAAATCCAACATGAGCATCCATAAACATAAAAGAGAGCATAAAAGGGAAATTAACAAGAAAACTAAGAAGAATAGAGTAGTAGAAATAAGAAATTGTAAAGGAAACAAGATGAATTCAAGAAATCATGCCTAGATCTAAGATGGATTAACCTAACCTAACCTAATTCTAGCGAGAAGAGGGAGCTTCTCTCTCTAGAAACTACACTACGTGATGCTAAGCTACAAACAATTGGTCCCCCTTTGCCCAAGCTTGAATTCAGCATGAAATAGCATCAGAAATAAAGTGGATTGGGCCCAAAATGAGCTACAAATCGCTGGCTATGATTTCACTTTAGTGAACCATATGCTCCATCGGTGCGCACGTGTACAGTGTGTGTGCGCATCCCTAGACCTTAGGCAACTATGGCAAATTTTATATCATTTTGAAGCCTCCGATGTTAGCTTTTGAACGCAACTGAAACTTCCTCATTCGGACCTCTGTAGCTCAAGTTATGATTGATTGAGTGCGAAGAGGTCAGGCTTGACAGCTTTGCGATTCCTTCATTTCTTCATGAGTTCTCCCACTTTGCATGCTTTTCTCCTCACTTCTTCCATCCAATACTTGCCTTATGAACCTGAAATCACTCAACAAACATATCAAGGTATCGAATGTAATTAAAGTGAATTGAATTTAGCTATTTTAAGGCCTAAAAAGTATGTTTTCACATTTAAGCACAAATCAAGGGAGAATTGCAAAACCATGCTATTTCATTGAATAAATGTGGGAAAATGTGATAAAATCCCCCAAATTAAGCACAAGATAAACCACAAAATTGGGGTTTATCAAATAGCTTGCCTAATTCCCCCAGTAACTAAAGTTGTTCAATCAATCAATCTCTGTGGGATTCGACCGCACTCTTGTGAGTTATTACTTGATGATAATTTGGTATACTTGCCAAAGACAAGTTCATTATAGTGATATAGTGAATTTTGGTCATCAAGTTTTTGGTGCCGTTGTCGGGGATTGATTTTGAATTGACAATGATTAAGTTGATGGGTATTTAGATTAAGAATTTTTCTTTACTTTGTTAATTACTTTAATTTCAGTTCCTTAATTTCTTTATTTCTTTTAGCACTTGAATTCTCAATTGTTCATTGTATATATATCCATTCTAACAAAAAGCACATTAACTGTTTGATGCTCTGCATCAACTAACTTGACTCACCCACCCTTCTCCCAAGAGGGTGTTCATCCTTGTTTTAGATTATGTTTTGTGTTGTGTATGATAAGGAGGAGAGGGGCTTTAACCTCCTACAATTCTGAACTTGAGAGGACATTTTGGAGATTGAAAAGAGAGGCAGTAGCAAGAGGTAAAATGGGGGTTGGTGAAGAAGAAGAAGAAGAAGAGAATCCAACTCAAAATATGGAAGGTGAAGCACACAATCATCCGGATGAACTAGTGGGAAACCATGCTCCCCCACAAGAAAGGAGAGTGCTAGGCTCTTATATCAATCCGAATCCTGGGAATTGTGGGAGTAGTGATGAGCGGATAATTTATACCCTTTTTGGCATTGTTTTTACATAGTTTTTAGTATGTTTAGTTACTTTTTATTATATTTTTATTATTTTTATTCAAAAATCACATTTCTGGACTTTACTATGAGTTTGTGTGTTTTTCTATGATTTCAGGTATTTTCTGGCTGAAATTGAGGGACCTCAGCAAAAATCTGATTCAGAGGCTGAAAAAGGACTGTAGATGCTGTTGGATTCTGACCCTCCTGCACTCGAAGTGAATTTTTTGGAGCTACAGAAGCCCAATTGGCACACTCTTAATTGCGTTTGAAAGTAGACATCCTGGGCTTTCCAGAAATATATAATAGTCCATACTTTTCTCTAGATTTGATGGCCCAAACTGGCATCCAAAGCCAGCCTAAAACATCTTGGCGTAAAACGCCTAAACTGGCATCATAATTGGAGTTAATTCAGTTAAGTCAGAATGAAGGGGTGACCCATGACAATCACCCAATCTTCGTTACTTGTAATAACCCTGATTTTCGAGTAGGTGAGATCTTTTCTGAAAGTACGGATTTCTCCGGAAGATCAGTAAAGGGAACACCTCTGATATATCATCAAGCATCTCAATCCTCATTGTCATTATGTCATCCTTAAGCTAGAACATCTTCAGAGGCAAGCTCGATAATGCAATCGTGAAGAACCTAGTTTTTGAACCGTATCGGTTGGCAGTTTTGATTCTAACTTTCGTAAATAGTCTCTGTTTGACGAACCGAACTCGATTCATGATAGAAGAGAGATAATAGTATAATATTATCATTATATTAGTATTAGAAAATGCTTGAATGATATTATAAGGTTACCTGGTCTATTTTAGTTAAAAGTAGAAAATCGGTTTAACCGGGTTCACAGTTTACTGGTGCAGTTTAGCACCAGCACTCTCTCATGACTTTAGTCATGCTAAGGCCTCATCATACATGTTCTATTATCATAATAAATACGTTACTAGTGTCATTTATGCTAGTAGATCAGAAAATAATTTTTAGAGATGTTTTTACGAGTGTTCTGATACATCTAGTTTTAGTAGTTATACACCTGAGATATTTTAATATTATTTTAACCCACCTCCAAGCCAACCAATCACAACTCACCTTACACCCCCAAGACCTCCAAGGCTGTCTCATTTCATCATTTTGGCCGAAAATAACAAGAGAGAAAATAGAGAAACCTTCATGAACACTTAATCTTCAAAGCTTGATTTCTTCTGAACTAAAACTCAAATCAAAACTCCAATTTCACCAAAATGATCCTCTCTTATTTCTCTACATAACCATGTAACTTATCAAGGCTGGAAATAAGGTGAGATGGTTGTTCCTTTCCCCTTTCAATTCGGTTTTCAAGGAAACATGCTTAAACAAGTGTTTTCTTGATGTTCTTCCTTAGATCTCTTGCTTAGCTTGACTTGTGGGCCAAAGATCTTTGATTTCCTGCACGTTTAAGGTGAGGGTAACCTTCCTAAGATGATGCTGAAGTTTGCTTAGTTGATGGTTTAGAGTTTTAAAGTTGTTCTTGATGTGTTTTAGGAGGAAAAAGTGCTTTAAGAACACTTCAAAGAGTAACCGGATTTGGAGCAGCAAATCAAGGTAGGGTGTCACGAAATTAATCTTGAATATTTATGTTTGAGTTGTGTGAATGTTGTATGATTTGGCTGTGCTAAAAATTGGTTGCATATATGATTGATTCTTGGTGAAAATTTGGTGAAATTTTGATGAAATTTGATGAAATTCAAGCTATGAATGTGTGTTCTTGTGGCTTCTGGAAAACGAAACTCTAGGCCCTAAATTGGGGTTCAATTTGTGCTAAAATCATGTAGAAAATATGGGGTTTTAGTGGCTGGGAATTTATTTTGAATTTTGGTAAAAATCGGTTGTTGAAAAGACTGAAAAACGGGTAAAAACAGAGAAAGAATTTGAAGAATATATGAAGAACATGAAGAACACTTTGAGTGTGGTGAAGAACAATGAAGAACACCTTTTAGATCTTAGAAAGGGCAAGGAAGTAAATATTTTGGTGTTTGAGGGGTTATTTTGTAATTTCTGAAAGTTAGGGTGGTTAAAGTAGAAATATTAAAAGTTACCGGGGTAAAAAGTTAATTTTAAAGGTTAAAAGGTAAAGGCAAGGTAATTTTTGAAAATTTAATAATATAATAATAAATAATAATAAAATAATGTGAAAAAGGCAGTTTTTTATAAAAGCTTTAGAAAGACAACTTTAAGTGCAGAATCTCATAATTACCTTCATAAAACACTTAGGGAAAGGTAAGAATATATTAGTGAGGCAAAGATAAAGAAAAGATAAAAAGTTAAAGAAAAGATAAAAGCCAAAGAAAAAGTCTGTAAAATTTTAATGACAGAAAAACAGACAGAGATTAGTGAACGAACTAGGGTAACATAGTTAGTCCTTGAGTTGCGACTAGGGTTAGGTATTATATGAAAAGTTAAACTGTTTCAGTATAGACTTAATGAACCTATACTTGGGACAGGCTAACTATTCATACCGAAATTTACATAAGCTTTAAATACATACGTTAAGTAGAATAATCTGATAAAAGTAAAGAGATACAGAGAAGAGAGTAATCAGAGCAGAGTAAAGAAACAAAGAGAAAAGAGTAGTATGATAAAAAGCAGAGGACCTGTTGAAGGGTCATTTGTTGCTTAAAGCAACCCAAGAGATGCTTGTTTGTTTATTTATTGCATTAAGGCAACTCCAGAGTTATTTGTTTGTTCATCTGCTGCAATGAGGCAGTCAGATAGATGGTGGTGCGACCACTGAGAATGCTTTCCTACGGTACAGATCCACACTTTATTTTTGTAAGGCAGAGTGGTTATTTCCTGCTACAGAAGTACCACGACCACTTGTTCCATTTCTGTAGTGGCAGAGGGGTTATTTCCTGTATACAGAAGGTGTGTCGGCATACATTCCTGCAATGGTAGATGTGTTATTTCCTACGTGCAGTGGACCCTGTGGTGGCAGAGGGGTAATTTCCTGTACACAGGGGTATAGCCAACAGGAAAGCCATACCCATTTCAGCTGCTTTGCGTTACGTCGGGAGCGGGTAGAAACCGACAAATGAGCTCATTACCTGCACTAGCGCTAGACATGCATCATACTTGGTTGTGTATTTTCTCTATTATGATTGTTGCATGAATGTATGTGTTCCTTGTTTGTATTCTATTCTCTATGTTTGTGTTCGTGTTATTTCCTTGTATTCTTCTATTTGTGTTCTGCTATCTGTTTTCTCTATCTTCTCTATTTATCTGTATTTTCTATTTACTACTTCTCTGTATTCTGTTATTAGTCTGCTAAACAACATAGAATTAATGAACATAACTAATAACCCCGGCCCTACTAAGAACTCCCCAGTTCTTACCCCTTTTCTCTCCTTTCCCCCTTCAGATGGAAGTGAGAGTACCTTACCGTAGTTCATTGATGATGCTTCTGCAAAGAGGATTCCGCTCTAGATAGTCTTCTGAGTCTAGGGTGAATATCGTTCTCTATTTATATGTATATATTGTGAGACCAGCCAATGTCTACACCCCGTTTGTACGTGAACTTTAACCTAAATCCTGTGTACGAGACTCTTGTTGTGTGGCTACTTCATGAGGTACCAGAGAGACATCCTATGGCAATGTCTGATCGTGCAGAGGAGTAGCAGATGATGTTCTACCTTTTGATGATGTTCCACCTGACTTGAGTTTTGGAAAACCTAGAATGTACTTTCCCTCGCTTTAGAAGTTTAGAGGGACTAGGTGAGTATAGAGTCTAGGCTAGCCTAGGTGCCAGCTTAGGGACCTCTTGAACTGGTCAGGACCTGGGATGTTGTATGTATGTATATGTATAAAGTTATTATCTAGCTATATCTAGGGGTGTTCTAACTGGTCACTAAATGTTGCTAGCTACTTGTGATGTATTTATGTGTGGTTGCTTATAATTGTTTTATCTGTTATCAGTTGTGAGTTGATTATGAATGATTCCGTCTATTAATCCAAACGTTTTAAAAAAATATATACCTTGCAAATTAACTACGCTTTTAACAACGAATCAGGCTTATATGATAAATAATAGATAATAATTAGGAAGACAAATTGGTAGCACTCGGTTTCCAGTATGATCTAGACATACTGAAAATTGGGTCGTTACTTTACTCGCTTAGCCAAGATCCGCGTGCCTGACAACCACAAAGCGGTCTACATGATGTTCAACGTAGTCAATGGACGATAGCTGGAGTATATTCTCTTGGATATCTAATACACGGACCGAGTCTGTGAGATTAGTATCTTCGTGGTATAGGCTAGAATTATTGGCAGCATTCCTGGGATCCGGAAAGTCTAAACCTTGTCTGTGGTATTCCGAGTAGGATCCGGGAAGGGATGACTGTGACGAGCTTTAAACCTACAAATGTTGGGTGCAGTGACAGTGTGCAAAAGGATCAATAGATTCTATTTCGACGCTAGTGGGAACCGACAAATGATTAGCCATGCGGTAGCTGTACCTGGTATTTTTCATCCGAGACGAGAAATCTGACAGTTGATTAGCCGTGCAGAAATCGTAGAGGACCATTTTCACTGAGAGGATCTTACAGCTTACCATGGAAGGGAGCACGCATGATTGGAAGAAGGCAATAGGAAAGCAAAGGTTCAGAAGCAACAAAGCATCTCCAAACGCTTATCTGAAATTCCCACCAATGAATTACATAAGTAACTTTATCTTATTTTATGTTTTATTTATCTTTTAATTATCAAAACCTTATAACCATATGAATCCGCTTGACTGAGATTTACAAGATGACCATAGCTTGCTTCAAGCTGACAATCTCCGTGGGATCGACCCTTACTAATGTAAGGTTTATTACTTGGACGACCCAGTGCACTTGCTGGTTAGTTGTGCGGAGTTGTGAAAAGTGCGAATCACGATTTCCCACACCAAGTAGCATCTTGAGACCCAAATACATGCCAACAATTTTGAGCTCAAACCACAGCTAATCACTCATGTTCAGAACAACTGTTCATTTGGAGAAAATGCTCAAGAAGATCTAAACCAACATCTAACGACATTCTTGAGAATTTGTGACACTATAAAGGCTAATGCTGTTCACCTGAACACCTACAAACTGCTTTTATTTCCTTTTTCTCTCAGGGATAAAGCATCAAAGTAGTTAGAATCATTTCCAAAGGAGAGTTTGATAACTTGGGAAGAGGTGGTGAATAAGTTCTTGGCAAGATTTTACCCTCCCCAAAGAGTTAACAGGTTGGGGGCTGAGGTGCAAACATTTAGACAACAAGATGAGAAAACTCTCTGTGAGGCATGGGAGAGATACAAGGAGTTGACAAGAAAATGTCCCCGGACATGTTCAATGAATGGGTACAAATGCACATTTTCTATGAAGGATTGACACAGGAATCAAAGAAGGCTTTAGATCACTCTTCAGGAGGCTCTGTTAACAAGAAGAAGACAATCGGAGAAGCCATAGACATCATAGAAACTGTGGCCAACAATGAGTATTTCTATGCCTCCGATAGAAACCCAAGAAGGGGAGTAATGGAGCTGAACTCTATGGATGCTCTGTGGTGCACGAAATTACAATCACACTTTTGCAACTCCGCACAACTAACCAGCAAGTGCACTGGGTCGTCCAAGTAATACCTTACGTGAGTAAGGGTCGATCCCACGGAGATTGTCGGCTTGAAGCAAGCTATGGTTATCTTGTAACTCTTAGTCAGGATATCAATAATTCTCATATTTAATTGTAAAAAGTAAAAGAACATGAAATAAATACTTGTTATGCAGTAATGAAGAACATGTTGAGGCTTTGGAGATGCTTTGTCTTCTGAATCTCTGCTTTCCTACTATCTTCTTCTTCATGCACGCAAGGCTCCTTCCATGGCAAGCTTTTTGTTGGGCATCACTGTTGTCAATGGCTACTTCCCGTCCTCTCAGTGAAAACGTTCCAAATGCGCTGTCACCGCATGGCTAATCATCAGTCGGTTCTCGATCATGCTGGAATAGGATCCATTGATCCTTTTGCATCTGTCACACGCCCAACAATCGCGAGTTTGAAGCTCGTCACAGCCATCCCTTCCCAGATCCTACTCAGAATACCACAGACAAGGTTTAGACGTTCCGGATCTCAGGAATGGGCGCCAATAATTCTAGCTTATACCACGAAGACTCTAATCTGAATCATGAGGCTAAGAGATATGCATTCAATCTAAGGTAGAACGGAGGTGGTTGTCAGGCACACGTTCAAAGGTGAGAATGATGATGAGTGTAACGGATCATCACATTCATCAGGTTGAAGTGCGAATGAATATCTTAGAATAAAAGCAAGCGTGATAGAATGGAAAACAGTAGTAATTGCATTAATTCATGAAGAACAGCTGATGCCAGGGCATTTTGGCCAGTTTCACTGACCTTTTCTTTACTATTTTAGGGTAGTTTCATGCATTTTCTTAGGAAATAAGCAAGTTTTGGGTAGAATTTCACTTACATCTTGATTTAAGCATACATTGTGCACTTTATATGATTTCATGAAAATTTTGCATGAATTAGATGACAAATTGGATGATGCATGTCTCATGATGTGTATTAGAACTTTGATGCACTTTATTGCTTGATTTAAGGACAAAGGAAGCAAGAAAGAGCCACGTTAGCAGCCACGTTAGTCTAACTAACGTGACCACCAATGTGGAATGGGAGCTAGCTTACAACGTTAATGAGAAAAGTAATCGCCAATAACGTCCTCGAAAAGCCATCATAGCCCACGTTAAGAGTCACGTTAACTAAGTTAACGTGAACTCTAACGTGGAAGAAAGAAATAAGGCCAATGTTAGTGACACTCATCTTTGTCACTAACATTGGACCAAGCTCATAAGTGGCCACGTTATGAGCCACGTTAACTCAGTTAACGTGGACTCTAACGTTGGAAAGCAAAAGAGAGGCCAACGTTAGTGACACTCACCTTTGTCACTAACGTTGGCCAAGCTATAATGAGCTACGTTAGTTGCCACGTTAACTTAGTTAACGTGGAAGCTAATGTGGAGAAAACAAACAATCGCCAACGTTAGTGACACTCACCTTTGTCACTAACGTTGGAATGAGCCACAATGAGCCACTATGAGCCACGTTAACTTCCACGTTAACTTAGTTAACGTGGAAGCTAACGTTGAGGATAGGATGATGAGCCAACGTTAGTGACACTCACCTTTCTCACTAACGTTGGAGATGGCTATCATTACCACATTAGAAGCCACGTTAACTTAGTTAACGTGGACTCTAACGTGGGAAGTAGGGGCACCTTGGAACGTTAGTGACAAAGGTAAGTGTCACTAACGTTCTCGAAGAATTGGCAAGCCTACGTTAAGAGCCACGTTAACTAAGTTAACGTGAACTCTAACGTAGGGAGGGAGGACTCTCAACATTATTGGAAAAGGTGAGTCCCAATAACGTGTGCGAAGGACCAAGAGGCAACGTTAGTGGTCATGTTGGTGCCACTAACGTTGAAGTTAACTTTGATCATCCCTGGGTGAGGAACGTTAGTGAAAAAGGTGATTGTCACTAACGTTCTCGAACCCACACTCTCACTTAACGTTAACGTCACTAACGTCCTGAGCTAAAGACCCTTCCTACTTCACACTTTCTCTCTGTAAGTAAAGCTAAGCCCACTGCAGAAGATAACTGCTTCAAACTCAAGATCCAAAGGCCCATATCCAAGACTTGAAGAATCAACTATAATATCAGAAGAGTAGTATAAATAGGGGTAGTTTTGAATCAGGAAATAACTTTTGAGGAGTGAGGGGAATTTGAGAATTACTCTCTATATAATTTACTTTCTCTGCACTTCTAGTTCTAGTTTTCATGATGTATTCTCCATCTTTGTTTTCCATTTCCAGAGCTATGAACAACTAAACCCTTTTTATTGGGTTAGGGAGCTCTATTGTAATTTGATGGATCAATACTAATTTTCATTACTCTTCTTCTATCTTTTCTCTTGATTTTACTAGAAAGCTTTCAATCTTCATCCAATTGGGTAGTTATATTGGAAAAGAAGCTATTCATACTTGGATCTCTTCTAAACCTTGGAAGAAGAATGAAGAGATCATGCTAGAAATGCTTTCTCATGTTGGACCAAATTGGATTTGGTTGGGTATGGTGACTATAATCCTACCAACACTTGATTTGGGAATGCATGTGGTATAATCAGTGACCATACTTCATCTCTTCTCATGAGCAATTGACCAAGGAATTGGCTATTAATCAAGATTTGAGAGATTGAATTACCAAGGAATTAGAATTTGATCACTTAAGATTGCCAAGGAGATCAATGAATGCATTGATTGAGGAAGAGATGAAAATGAACTTGATCCGGAGAATGCAACATCTCCTAAACCCAATGAATCCCCATTTCTGATCTACCCATTCTCTTTAATTTCTGCAATTTACTTTCATGAGCATCTTCCCCATTCCCATTTACAATTCTGCAATTTACTTTCCATCATTTACTTTCAGCTCTTTACTTCCAGCATTTACATTTTCTGCTATTTACTTTCTCGCCATTTAATTTCCTGTAACTCTCAAACCAAATTCTGCTTCGCTCAACTAGAACATTCCTCTAATTAAAGTTGCTTGACCAATCAATCCCTGTGGGATTCGACCTCACTCTATTGTGAGTTTTTACTTGACGACAATTCGGTATACTTGCCGAAGGAAAATTTTTGAGAGACAAGTTTCCGTGCTATCAAGTTTATGGCGCCGTTGCCGGGGATTGATTTTGTATTAACAATGACTAAATTGGAGGATAACTAGATTGAGCATTTTTCTTTTGTTTGATTTAAATTTCTGTTTGAGTTAATTACTTTCAGTTTTAGTTATTTTCCTCCCTTCCCCCCTACTCCTTTTTCTTAGTTATTTACCATTCAGTTCACTAACTCACTAACTGTTTGATATATTGCATCACTCACACTAACAGCAATTTTAACAAGAGTACTTTCTGCATCTATTTCCTTGCTTGTGCCTTGTTGGTTGTATGATAGGGAGAAGAAGCGGGGCTTCAACTTCCTTTGATTCTGAACCTGAGAGGACCTTCCTTAGATTAAGGAGGGAAGCAAGAGGAAAGAGAGTAGTTGGTGCTGAGGAAGAGGAGGAGTACTTTGAACTGGACATGGATGAAAACATGGAGAACCATTATGAAGAAGAGGCTCACAACCATGGCAGAGAAGGTCCAGCACATCAAGCTGGACAAGAGAGAAGAGTTCTGGGTTCTTACATCAACCCAAACCCAGGAAACTGTGGAAGCAGCATCCAAAGGCCAACCATACATGCCAACAACTTTGAACTAAAGCCACAACTTATCACCCTTGTTCAGAACAATTGTTCATTCGGAGGAAGTGTCCAAGAAGACCCCAATCAACATCTAACCACCTTCCTGAGGATATGTGATACTGTGAAGTCTAATGGTGTTC
>NC_029790.2:63901116-63916064 GCF_000816755.2 Arachis ipaensis | reverse complement strand
TCCACCAGATATGTTCAATGAATGGGTGCAACTACACATTTTCTATGAAGGCCTCTCTTATGAATCAAAGAAGGTAGTAGACCATTCATCCGGGGGATCTCTGAAAAAGAAAAAGACCATTGAAGAAGCCATAGATGTCATTGAGACTGTAGCGGAGAATGACTACTTCTATGCTTCTGAAAGAGGCAACACTAGAGGAGTAATGGAGCTAAAATATGTGGATGTACTGCTGGCCCAAAACAAGCTTATTACCAAGCAGCTGGCTGACCTCACCAAAAAGATGGAGAGGAACCAAGTGGCAGCAATCACCACCTCATCAGCAACCCAAGAGGGAGTGAATGCTGAGGCAGAAGAGGAGCAAGAACAAGCCAACTACATTGGAAACTCACCCAGGCAGACCCATGATCCTTTCTCCAAAACATACAACCCTGGATGGAGGAATCACCCAAACTTTGGGTGGGTAAATCAACAAGATCAAAGCCAAGATCAGAGACGTCACAACCCCAACAACCATGCAGCTCACCAACATTCCACACAGAGATCATATCAGCACCACCCTAACAA
Source organism: Arachis ipaensis (assembly GCF_000816755.2). Classification (NCBI taxonomy): domain Eukaryota; kingdom Viridiplantae; phylum Streptophyta; class Magnoliopsida; order Fabales; family Fabaceae; genus Arachis; species Arachis ipaensis. The sequence continues at coordinate 63,915,500 of NC_029790.2, read as the reverse complement.
CACCTCTCCATATCCATACCAAAACCAAAATGACCCAACTCACCCATCCACTCTCAACTCACCATCATCTGAAGATAGACTCTCCAAAATTGAGACTCTGCTTGAGGGCATATGCAAAGAGATTCAAGACAGTAAGACATTCCGAGAAGAAGTGCAGTCCAATATGCAGAATCAAGATGCTGCCATCAAGAAACTTGAGACACAAATTGGCTACCTATTCAAGAGAATTTCCAGCCACAACCCTCGCAGCGATACAGACTCAAACCAAAGGGAGGAGTGTCAGGCTATAACCCTCAGAAGTGGAAAAAAATTGAAGGAGACTCCCAAGCAACCCCAAGAGAAAGATTTAGTTGGAAAGAAGGAGGAACAAGATGAAGTTCAAATCCCCACCTCCAACTCACGTCAAAAGGAAGGAGAGCTGAAGCCATATGTTCCGAAAGTACCATATCCTCAACAACTGAAGAAGAAGGGGGATGACAGCCAGTTCTCTAGATTTTTAGAAATCTTCAAGAAATTACAGATTAACATACCCTTTGCTGAAGCAATAGAGCAAATGCCGCTCTATGCTAAGTTCTTGAAGGAATTGATGACTAAGAAGAGAAGTTGGAAATGCAACGAGATTGTGATACTAACCGAAGAATGTAGTGCTATCATTCAGCATAAACTACCCCAGAAATTGAAGGATCCTGGCAGTTTCCAGATCCCTTGTATTATAAGGGAAATCATAGTGGAGAAGGCTCTATGTGACTTAGGAGCCAACATAAATCTGATGTCAGTAGCTATGATGAAAAAAATGAAAATCGAGGAGGCTAAGCCAACAAAAATGGCCTTACAACTGGCAGACCGATCGTTCAAGTTCCCTCATGGTGTAGTGGAAGATTTGCTGGTGAAGGTGGGGGATTTCATCTTCCCAGCAGACTTTGTGGTGTTGGACATGCAGGAGGAAGCCAAGGCCTCTATCATCTTGGGAAGACCGTTCTTAGCTATTGCTGGAGCTGTCATTGATGTCCAAAAAGGTGACCTCACCTTAAGATTACATAATGAAAAGATGACATTCAATGTGTTCAAGGCCACGAGTTACCTACCAGAACAATTGGGAGAATGTATGAGGTTAGACTCACTGGAAGATGCAGTGCAGGAGAGCTTTGACGAAGAAGAACCTGAAAGGTTAACAGAGGAGGAGTCAACGTCTAATGAAGAGGTTGCAACAGCAGAGATTCATATACAAGGTGCACCAAAGGAAGAGAATGAAAAGTTAGAAGCACTCAAACTTAAACTCAAAGCACTGCCACCCACTCTCAAATATGCATACTTAGGCGAGAATGAAAGCTATCCATTGATCATAAACTCATCCCTCAGCCAAGATCAAGAGAATGAACTGCTCCAAGTGTTGCGAAGGCATAAAGATGCCATTGGATGGACCCTCGCTGACCTAAAAGGGATCAGTTCGGCCATATGCATGCATAAAATACTGTTGGAAGATGATGCCAAACCATCCATTCAATCCCAAAGGAGGCTGAACCCAATCATGAAGGAAGTGGTACAGAAGGAAGTTATGAAGTTGTGGTAGGGAGGGGTAATCTACCCGATCTCAGACAGCCCCTGGGTCAGTCCCGTGCATGTTGTTCCGAAAAAGGGAGGAATCACTGTAGTTCCCAATGAGAGGAACGAACTAATCCCCACCAGGACAGTCACAGGATAGCGGATGTGTATAGACTACAAGAAACTAAATGAAGCTACACGAAAAGATCATTTCCCCCTTCCATTCATGGATCAGATGTTGGAAAGACTCGCAGGACACTCATACTATTGTTTTCTCGACGGTTATTCAGGATATAACCAAATAGTGGTTGATCTTAGAGACCAAGAGAAAACCTCATTTACTTGCCCATATGGAGTGTTTGCTTACAGGCACATGCCATTTGGGCTATGTAATGCACCTGCGACTTTCCAATGCTGCATGCTTTCTATCTTCTCAGATATGATAGAGAAATTCATTGAAGTTTTTATGGATGATTTCTCGGTATTCGGAGATTCCTTTCCTAGCTGCCTAAATCACCTAGCCTTAGTATTGAAAAAGTGCCAAGAGACCAATCTGGTTTTGAACTGGGAGAAATGTCACTTTATGGTGACAGAAGGAATAGTCCTTGGCATAAGGTTTCTAACCAAGGCATTGAGGTGGACAGAGCTAAAGTGGAACTTATTGAAAAACTTCCTCCACCCAGTGATGTCAAGGCAATTAGGAGTTTTTTAGGGCATGCTGGCTTTTACAAAAGGTTTATTAAAGATTTTTCAAAGATAGCCAAGCCCTTAAGCAATCTCCTTGTATCTGATACACCATTTATCTTCAATGAAACATGCATGCTAGCGTTTGAAAATTTGAAAAAGAGATTGTCCTCTGCCCCTATCATTTCCCCACCCAATTGGAACTTACCATTTGAATTGATGTGTGTTACATCTGATTTTACAGTTGGGGCCATGTTAGGACAGAGGAAAGATAACTTAGTCCATGTGATATACTATGCTAGCAAAGTCCTCAATGAAACTCAAATAAATTATACCACTACTGAAAAGGAATTGCTAGCAATAGCTTTTGCATTTGACAAGTTTAGATCATACCTCATTGGTGCTAAAGTGATTGTTTTCACAGATCACACGGCACTTAAATATTTGTTTGCCAAGCAAGAATCAAAACCAAGACTAATAAGATGGATCTTATTGTTGCAGGAATTCAATATTGAAATTCGAGACAAGAAAGGAGTGGAGAACAAGGTAGCGGATCACCTATCCAGAATCCCTCATGATGAAGGTGGAACACATGATACAAGTGTAAATGAGCTCTTCCCTGATGAGCAGTTGATGACAGTTCACAAAGCACCATGGTTCGCAGACATTGCCAACTTCAAGGCAACTGGGGCTTTACCTCCAGAAATCAATAAACATCAAAAAAGAAAGCTCATAAATGATGCAAAATATTTTTTCTGGGATGAGCCTTATCTCTTCAAGAAATGTTCAGATGGAATCCTGAGAAGATGTGTTTCATAAGAAGAGGGACGGGAGGTCCTGTGGAATTGCCACGGCTCATACTATGGAGGCCATTTTAGAGGGGACAGAACTGCAGCAAAGGTGTTACAAAGCGGATTCTTTTGGCCCACCCTTTTCAAGGATGCTAAAGAACTAGTAAAGAGCTGCAATGAGTGCCAAAGATCTGGGAACTTGCCCAAAAGAAACGAGATTCCACAAAATTTCATCTTAGAACTGGAATTGTTTGATGTATGGGGAATCGATTTCATGGGACCATTCCCAACCTCATATTCAAACAAGTACATTTTGGTGGCAGTGGACTACGTTTCCAAGTGGGTGGAGGCTATTGCAACCCCAACAAATGATAACAAGGTGGTCATGAACTTCCTCAGGAAGAATATTTTTAGCCGGTTTGGAGTCCCACGAGCACTCATCAGTGATGGAGGGAGCCATTTTTGTAACAGACCACTAGAAGCTCTTCTCCTACGATACGGGGTAAAACACAAGGTTGCCACACCTTACCATCCCCAAACAAGTGGGCAAACTAAGATATCTAACAGAGAGCTAAAAAGGATTTCGGAAAAGACTGTGGGTACATCAAGAAAGGATTGGTCGAAGAAGCTGGATGATGCTCTTTGGGCATGCAGAACAGCATTCAAAACGCCACTAGGGATGTCCCCATACCAACTGGTGTATGGGAAAGCTTGTCATCTACCACTGGAGCTGGAACACAAAGCTCTCTGGGCTCTCAAGTTATTAAATTTTGACAGCATCGCTGCTGGTGCAAAGAGTATCTTGCAGCTGCAAGAGATGGAAGAGTTTGGATCTCAAGCCTATGAAAATGCCAAGATTTATAAAGAAAAGGCGAAGAGAAGACATGACCTGCATCTGGCACCAAGGAGTTTCGAAAAGGGGCAGCAAGTACTCATCTACAACTCCAAATTGAGACTGTTCCCTGGCAAACTGAAATCAAGGTGGTCAGGACCCTTTCTTGTCACAAAAGTCTCACCATATGGGCACATAGAAATCATGGATGAAAGTTCGGAGAGGACTTTCACTGTGAACGGACAAAGGCTCAAACACTATATGGGCAACATAGGGGAAAACCTCAATGTGAAGTATCATCTCAAGTAATGGAGGAATCGTCGAGCTAGCGACGCTAAAAGAGTGCTTTGTTGGGAGGCAACCCAACCTGAAGTAGTTTCTTTTTCATCGTCATTTCAATAAAAATCACAAGTTGTTTTTCCCTGTATTGCGAGGAGCTAAGTTTGGTGTTCCACACCAAAACAAATCCAAGAGTGAAAGTGCAGTTTTAAGTTTGGTGTTCCACCAAAGATATTCGTTATAATCACACTACACTCCAATGACAGATTGCTAGCTCCAACCAATCAGGGGAACCACTTAGCAGTAGCTTAGTCTGAAGTTAATGGTTGTTTTGTTAATAACAACATATGAGGCTCTCTGCAAGTATGCAATCTGTTGTACTAGGCAAAAGAACTAACACACCAAATTAAGTTCAGAAATTCGCAAGCAGACATGCAAACTAACTATGTCTCAAGTGCTTTAGAAACAAGCAACTTCCAATAACTTTGCAGGAACCTTCTGAGGAAATAGTGCACCATCATCCAAGGAAGTGAAGGAGCAAAAACTATGGATAAGGACAACAAGGGGATAGCAAGAAACCATCACCCGAAGGTTGTGTTGTTACTTAATTCCATATACTTAAAATGCTAAAAAAATTGGAAGCCCGAAGGAACTTGATTTATAGTTGCTCATTAGTTTAGATGATTAGAGTTTAATGCTCTATTGCTTTTGTCATATGTGTGCTATCCACGATACTTACTGGATTTTCACCTTGCTTACTTGTATGCTTGTCTCCTTTTTAATAAAAAGAGAATGTGTGTTATCAAAGAGCAGAGTGGAGTTCATATTGTGGACTAAGTTCCTTAGTGTGTGATGTGGTCATAAGTTAGCTAAGTTGATTCACCAACAAGGGTGGGAAGACAACTATCTGTCCTGAATCATATGCTTGAAACACACCCCATGAGACTAGCTAAATAACAAGATCCTAATAAGAAAAAGGGGAAAAGAACAATAAGAGTTGAAAAAGAAAGAAAAGTTAAAAAAGAATAAGGCTAGGTACCAAGGGTTTGAAACTTGAGAGATGTGTCTGTGGTGCTCCTGTACCAAGGATCTGCTTGGATGAATAAGTTCGTAGGAGTGCTTCATCACTTGGTAACTTGGGTTAACTAACCCAGGATTATCAACTGAAAATCCATTATCAAGAGCAACCTTACTACAGAACATTTAGTAACCCAAAGAGGTGCTGGACACCAAGGTCTCAAGAAAGAAAATAACAAACCATGTGCCTGTGGTGTGTATGTATGGGGGAATGAGACTTGAGGGAGTAAGTCCTTAGGGGTGTCTTAACACCTAGCACCTTGAACCAACTGGTTCGGGAGTGCTGGCTGAAAGCTTATCTTAAAGAGTCGCCCCCTCACAGAGCACTTAGCCTAAGAACACAAATAAGCCCTAAAAATAATAAAAGGATCAATGAATAAGAGTCTCATAGGGTGCAATCAAGTGAGTATTCCAAAACATGATAAAGGTCTGAAAGCCAGTGAAGGAATGAACCTAAGTTGCTATGCATGAAACCACCATAAAACCAAAGGACATAACTTTCACAATAATGACTCATTTCTCTTGGCATTTCATTCATCATTCTCTGTTAATGAGAAAAGTAATCGCCAATAACGTCCTCGAAGCCATCATAGCCCACGTTAAGAGTCACGTTAACTAAGTTAACGTGAACTCTAACGTGGAAGAAAGAAAGTGGAGCCAACGTTAGTGACACTCACCTTTGTCACTAACGTTGGACCAAGCTCACAATTTGCCACGTTAAGAGCCATGTTAACTCAGTTAACGTGGACTCTATCGTTGGGAAGCAAAAGAGAAGCCAACGTTAGTGACACTCACCTTTGTCACTAATGTTGGCCAAGCTACAATGAGCCACATTAATTGCCATGTTAACTTAGTTAACGTGGAAGCTAACGTGGAGAAAGCAAACAATCACCAACGTTAGTGACACTCACCTTTGTCACTAACGTTGGAATGAGCCACAATGAGCCACTATGAGCCACGTTAACTTCCACGTTAACTTAGTTAGCTTAAGTTAACGTGGAAGCTAACGTTGAGGATAGGATGATGAGCCAACGTTAGTGACACTCACCTTTCTCACTAACGTTGGAGATGGCTATCATTACCACATTAGAAGCCACGTTAACTTAGTTAACGTGGACTCTAACGTGGGAAGTAGGGGCAGCTTGGAACGTTAGTGACAAAGGTAAGTGTCACTAACGTTCTCGAAGAATTGGCAAGCCTACGTTAAGAGCCACGTTAACTAAGTTAACGTGAACTCTAACGTAGGGAGGGAGGACTCTCAACGTTATTGGAAAAGGTGAGTCCCAATAACGTGTGCGAAGGACCAAGAGGCAACGTTAGTGGTCATGTTGGTGCCACTAACATTGAAGTTAACTTGGATCATCCCTGGGTGAGGAACATTAGTGAAAAAGGTGATTGTCACTAACGTTCTCGAACCCACACTCTCACTTAACGTTAACCTCACTAACGTCCTGAGCTAAAGACCCTTCCTACTTCACACTTTCTCTCTGCAAGTAAAGCTAAGCCCACTGCAGAAGATAACTGCTTCAAACTCAAGATCCAAAGGCCCATATCCAAGACTTGAAGAATTAACTAGAAGATCAGAAGAGTAGTATATATAGGGGTAGTTTTGAATCAGGAAATAACTTTTGAGGAGTGAGGGGAAATTGAAAATTACTCTCTGTATAATTTACTTTCTCTGTACTTTTAGTTCTAGTTTTCATGATATATTCTCCATCTTTGTTTTCCATTTCCAGAGCTATGAACAACTAAACCCCTTTCATTGGGTTAGGGAGCTCTGTTGTAATTTGATAGATCAATACTAATTTTCATTACTCTTCTTCTATCTTTTCTCTTGATTTTACTAGAAAGCTTTCAATCATCATCCAATTGGGTAGTTATCTTGGAAAAGAAGCTATTCATACTTGGATCTCTTCTGAACCTTGGAAGAGGAATGAAGAGATCATGCTAGAAATGCTTTCTCATGTTGGACCAAATTGGGTTTGGTTGGGTATGGTGACTATAATCCTACCAACACTTGATTTGGGAATGCATGTGGTATAATCAGTGACCATACTTCATCTCTTCTCATGAGCAATTGACCAAGGAATTGGATATTGATCAAGATTTGAGAGATTGAATTACCAAGGAATTGGAATTTGATCACTTAAGATTGCCAAGGAGATCAATGAATGCATTGATTGAGGAAGAGATGAAAATGAACTTGATCCAGAGAATGCAACATCTCCTAAGCCCAATGAATTCCCATTTCTGATCTATCCATTCTCTTTAATTTCAATAATTTACTTTCATGAGCATCTTCCCCATTCCCATTTACAATTCTGCAATTTACTTTTCGTCATTTACTTTCAGCTCTTTACTTCCAGCATTTACATTTTCTGCTATTTACTTTCCTGCCATTTAATTTCCTGCAACTCTCAAACCAAATTCTGCTTCGCTCAACTAGAACATTCCTCTAATTAAAGTTGCTTGACCAATCAATCCCTGTGGGATTCGACCTCACTCTATTGTGAGTTTTTACTTGACGACAATTTGGTATACTTGCCGAAGGAAAATTGTTGAGAGACAAGTTTCCGTGCTATCAATAGCAGAGCTCCTCACCCCAACAATGGAGTTTAGAGACTCATGCCGTAGAAGATACAATATGAAACGTGTAAAGTGTCATGAGGTACAAGATGAATCACTAAAAGTAGTTTTTATAGTAAACTGGTGACCTAGGGTTACAGAAAATGAGTAAGCTAGGGTGTTTAATGTAAAAATCCACTTCCGGGGCCTACATGGTGTGTGCTTGGGCTGAGCATTGAAGCTTTCATGTGTAGAGACTTTTCTTGGAGTCAAACGCCAGCTTTTGTGCCAGTTTGGGCGTTTAACTCTAGTTGTTATGCCAATTCCGGCGTTAAACGCCAGAATTCTTGAGCTGACTTGGAACGCCTTTTTGGGCCATCAAATCTCGGGCAAAGTATGGACTATTATATATTGCTGGAAAGCCCAGGATGTCGACTTTCCAACGCAATTGAGAGCACGCCAATTGAGTTTCTGTAACTCCAGAAAATCCACTTTGAGTGCAGGGAGGTCAGAATCCAACAGCATCTGCAGTCCTTTTTCAGCCTCTGAATCAGATTTTTGCTTAGGTCCCTCAATTTCAGCCAGAAAATACCTGAAATCACAGAAAAACACACAAACTCATAGTAAAGTCAAGAAAAGTGAATTTTAAATAAAAACTAATAAAAATATAATAAAACTAATTAAAATATACTAAAAACATACTAAAAACAATGCCAAAAAGTGTATAAATTATCTGCTCATCACTCTGCTAGCTCAAAACAAGGTGATCACAGCTTAACTAGCAGCTCTAACTAAGTAAATGGAGAAGAATCAAGTCTCAGCTATCCATGCTTAAGAACCTATGCCAGAAGAAGATAACCCAGAAGTTGAATGTGAATGGGAGCAAGCCAATTATGTGAATAATTCATCCAGACAACCATATGACCCTAATGCTAAAACCTACAACTCAGGTTGGAAGAACCATCCAAATTTTGGGTGGGGAAACCAACAAAATCATACCCAAGACCACAAACCATACCACTCTAACCAATACAACAACTACAACCCCAACCATCAATCAAGCAATAATATACCTTACCACAATTAATATAATGTACCCTACCACTCCAACCAACAACCATAGAACAACCATTCTCAAAATGCATCATCCCGACCCCACAACCAAGTGACAACAGTGGCAATTTTGCAAGATTGGAAGCCATGATGCACAGTTAGCAGGGAATATTGCTACTATTGCTTTCCAGTATTACCACCGGATACATAAATGCCACAGACACATAACTGGGTGAACCTTTTCAGATTGTGACTCAGCTTTGCTAGAGTCCCCAATTAGAGGTGTCCAGAGTTCTTAAGCACACTCTTCTTTTTGCTTTGGACCTCGACTTTAACCGCTCAGTCTCAAGTTTTCACTTGACACCTTCACGCCACAAGCACATGGTTAGGGACAGCTTGGTTTAGCCGCTTAGGCCAGGATTTTATTCCTGTGGGCCCTCCTATCCACTAATGCTCGAAGCCTTGGATCCTTTTTATCACCCTTGCCTTTTGGTTTAAAGGGGTATTGGCTTTTTCTGCTTGCTTTTCTTTTTCTTTCTTTCTTTCTTTTTTCACTTTTTTCTTTTCTTTTTTTTTTTGCAAGCTTTTCACTGCTTTTTCTTGCTTCAAGAATCAATTTTATGATTTTTCAGATTATCAAATAACATTTCTCCTTTTCCATCATTCTTTCAAGAGCCAACAATTTTAACATTCATAAACAATCAAATTAAAAAATATGCACTGTTCAAGCATTCATTCAGAAAAACAATAGTATTGCCACCACATCAAAATAATTAAACTGTTTTAAAATCTGAAATTCATGTACTTCTTTTTCTTTTTCTATTAAAAACATTTTTCATTTAAGAAAGGTGATGGACTCATTTTCATAGCTTTAAGGCATAGACACTTAGACACTAGAGATCGTGTAATGAAGACACAAACATAAATAAACATGAAGCATAAAAATTCGAAAAACAGAAAATAAAGAACAAGGAAATTAAAGAACGGTTCCACCTTAGTGATGGCGGCTAGTTCTTCCTCTTGAAGATTTTATGGAGTGCTTGAGCTCCTCAATGTCTCTTCCTTGCCTTTGTTGCTCCTCTCTCATGGTTCTTTGGTCTTCTCTAATTTCATGGAGGAGGATGGAATGCTCTTGGTGCTCCACCCTTAGTTGTCCCATATTGGAACTTAATTCTCCTAAGGAGGTGTTAATTTGCTTCCGATAGTTTTGTGGAGGAAAATGCATCCCTTGAGGCATCTCAGGGATTTCATGATGAGGAATTTCCTCATGCTCTTGTTGAGGTCCATGAGTGGGCTCTCTTGTTTGCTCCATCCTTTTCTTAGTGATGGGCTTGTCTTCTTTAATGAGGAGTCTTGGCCACAACTTCATAGAAGTGGTCTTGATGCACCCCTGAGATGAATCTCTCCATCTTCCATGACTCGGAGGTGGAAGCTTTTGCCTTCCCTTTCCTCTTTCTAGAGGTTTCTCCGGCCTTAGGTTCCATAAATGGTTATGGAAAAACAAAAAGCAACGCCTTTACCACACCAAACTTAGAAGGTTTGCTCGTCCTCGAGCAAAAAAGAATGAAGAGAGTAGAGGGAGAAGAAATAGAGGAGATGGAGGGGGTAGTGTTTAAGATGTGTGAAAATGAAGGAGTGAAGATGGGTTTATATAGGAGTGGAGGGAGGGTTGGGGTTCGACCATGTATGGGTGGGTTTTGTAACGACCCAATTTCTGGAACGCCATGATCATACTAGAAACTGAGCGCTACCAACTGGTCTACCTAATTATTATCTATTATTTATTATATAAGCCTTATTCGTTGTTAAAAGCGTAGTTATTTTACGAGGTACTTTTTTTTAAAAAAACGTTTGGATTAGCAAACAGTATCATTCATAATCAATTCACAACAGATAATATATAAAACAATTATAAACAACCACACATAAATACATCACAAGCAGTTGACAATATTCAGTGATCCAGTCTTTATTAGAGTATAGACTTTTAGTTAGAACACCCCTAGACATAGCTAGATAATAACTATATACATATATACATACAACATCCCAGGTCCTGACCTGTTCAAGAAGTCCCTAAGCTGGCACCCAGGCTAGCCTAGACTCTATACTCACCTAGTCCCTCTAAACTACTAAAGCGAGGGAAAGTACGTTCTAGGTCTTCAAAACTCAAGTCAGGTAGATCATCATCAAAAGGTGAAAGGTCGTCTACTAATCCTCTGCACGATCATATGTCATCAAAGAGCGTCTCTCAAGTACTTCATCGAGTGGCCACATAATAGAAACATCGTACGGAGGACTTAGGTTAAAGTTTGTAGATAAGCAAGGTGCAGACGTTGGCTGGTCTCACAGTATATACATATAAACAGAAACAGAGTTCACTCTAGACTCAACAGACTACCTAGAGCAGAATCCTTTTTGCGAACAGTCGTCAATGAACTATGGAAGGGTACTCATGCTTCCATCTGAAGGGGGAAGGGAGAGAGAAGGGGTAAGAACTGGGGAGTTCTTAGTAGGGTCGGGGTTATTAGTTAAGTTCATTAATTTGGGGTCGATTAGCAGACAAATAACATAATATAGTGAAGCAGTAAATAGAAAATAAAGATAGAAAGAGAAAGTAGAGACAACAGAAAGCAGAACACAAACAAAAGAATACAAGAAAATAAAACACAGAAATAGCATGCAAGCAGACAAACATAAAGAAATAGACCACACTCAGAAAGGAATGCTACAGAGAATGATGTGCAGACAAGAATGATGCATGTCTAGTCCTAGTGCAGGTAATGAGCTCATCTGTCGGTTACTAACCCGCTCCCGACGTTATCCAGCAACCTCTGTCTGGATAAGGCTTTCCTATTGGCTATACCCCTGTGTACAGGAAATAACCCCTCTGCCACCACAGGGTCCACTGCACGCAGGAAATAACACATCTGCCACTGCAGGGATGTATGCCGACACACCTTCTGTATACAGGAAATAACCCCTCTGCCACTACAGAAATGGAACAGGTGGTCTGTAGCAGGAAATAACCCCTCTGCCTTACAGAAATAAAATATGGATCTGTACCGCAGGAAAGCATTCTCAGTGGTCGTACCACTATCTATCTGACTGCCTTCACGTAGTAGATCATCATACAAGTATATCCGGCATTGCCTTAGCGCAATAAATGAATAAACACATCTCTTGGGCCTACAGACATAGCACTTCCGTAAGTGAACTTCGGTTTACAGGGATAGTCTAAACACAACACAACAACTTTCTGTAGGTGAACTTCGGCCTACAGAAATAACACCTCTGTAGGTGAACTTCGGCTTACAGAAATGGCCCCCCTGTAAGTGAACTTCGGCTTACAGGTATCACAACTCTCTGTAGGTGAACTTCGGCCTACAGGAGCAACACCCTAAGATACACAATTGATATTCACTGCAGGTGAACTTCGACCTACACGAATAACAACTCACTGTAGGTGAACTTGGGCCTACAGGACCTCTAGGGCCAATGGAAAAGCAGCAGATGAACATCCAACAGAACATCATGCTACAAGGCTTAACTCTTTATTCTTATACTCTTCTCTTTATATCTCTTTACTCTGTTCTGGTTTCTCTTTCTTCTGTATCTCTTTACTCTGTTTTAATTACTTTGTTATCTGTATCCCTTTTCTCTTCTCTGATTACTCTTTTCATCTGTATCTATATTATTCTTTTTCTCTTTATCTCTTTACTTTACTCTGGTTACTCTGTTTTCTATGTTTCTCTACTCTGCTCTGATTTCTCTGTTTAAAGTATGTATTTAAAGCTTATGTAAATTTCGGTATGAATAGTTAGTCTATCCCAAGTATAGGTTCATTAAGTCTATACTTAAACATTTTAACTTTTCATATAATACCTAACCCTAGTCGCAACTCAAGTACTGACTAAGTTGCCCTAGTTCGTTCACTAGTCTCTGTCTGTTTTTCCGTCATTAAAATTTTACAGACTTTTTCTTTGGTTTTTATCTCTTCTTTAACTTTTTATCTTTCCTTTATCTTTGCCTCACTAATATATTTTTACCACTTCCTAAGTGTTTTATGAAGGTAATTATGAGATTCTGCGCTTAAAGTTGTCTTTCTAAAGTTTTTACAAAAAACTGCCTTTTCCGCATTATTTTATTATTTTTATTAAAATATTATTTTTAATTAAATATTATTATTTAATATTTTATTATTTTTTATTATTTTATCATTAAATTTTCGAAAATTAACTTACTTTTACTTTTAACCTTTTAAATTCACTTTTTACCACCCGTAACTTTTAATATTTCTACTTTTACCACCCTAAGTTTCAGAAATTACCAAATAACCCCCAAACACCAAATTAATTACTTCTTTGCCCTTTTATGAATCAAAAAGGTGTTCTTCATTGTTCTTCATCACACTCAAAGTGTTCTTCATAAATTCTTCAGATTCCTTCTCTGTTTTTACCCGTTTTTCAGTCTTTTTAGCAACCGATTTTTACTATAATTCATAATAAATTAGCAGCCACTAAAACCCCATCTTTTCTACATGATTTCTGTAACAACCCTAGTTTTTGAAAATCAAATAATTAGTTATTTGTGATTTATTTTAAGAAAATTATTTTGCTAAAGGTAATTAAATAGAATTTCATAATAATTGGAGTTTAAATTAATTAGAATTTTTATATAATCTTTATTAGATATTTGGTATAATTGAAATTATAATTTTGATAATTGAAAAATAAGAAGAATTGTATCATTTAATTTAAATAAATTCTATTTTGAATGAATTATGTTATTAATTTGAACTCCTAGAAATTATTTTATTAGAAGTGATTAGATTGATATTTATAAATACCTTAAGTCAATTATTATTTAGAAATAATTGATTGAACTTAGCAATGTGATGATAAATAATGTTCCTAAATATTTTTAATAGAGTATATTTGATTCTAAAATTACTCTACTATTCAATTTTATCAAAATATCTATTCATATCTATCTATATTACTTTATAAAATCCTTAATTTCTAACCCTAATTCCCAAATTGAATCAGAAACCCTAATTCCCAAATTGAGGAACCCTAACCCTAGCTTCCCTTTGCCTCAGCCGCACCCCACCCCTCCTTCACCCTCTTCAGCTAACACACTCACCCTTAATCCCCAAGTCAGCGCTGTTACCCTTACCACATGACACACACAGAGACTTACCTCTCTCACTCTCAGCCTCACCAACGAACTCACACTCATTTCCTCACTATACACACGCGCGCACACATATGGAGAAGACAGGAAGAGAGAGCGCCAGCGAAGAAGAGGGAGGAGCAGCGCCGCTACCGCACTCCGTCACACCCAGCCGCGTCTTGCTCGCCGTCGAAGCCACGCCGATCGTCGCTGCCCAGTCGTCGTTCTGCCTCCACCAACGAAATTTCCTCACTATACACACGCGCGCACACATATGGAGAAGACAGGAAGAGAGAGCGCCAGCGAAGAAGAGGGAGGAGCAGCGCCGCTACCGCACTCCGTCACACCCAGCCGCGTCTTGCTCGCCGTCGAAGCCGTCGAAGCCA
>NC_029790.2:63886280-63897356 GCF_000816755.2 Arachis ipaensis | reverse complement strand
ACCGCACTCCGTCACACCCAGCCGCGTCTTGCTCGCCGTCGAAGCCACGCCGATCGTCGCTGCCCAGTCGTCGTTCTGCCTCCCACCAAGCCCGTCCCGCCACTGACGTCGCCGAACAGAGGAGGGCGACCACCACGAGGAGCCACCGCCGTCCTTGCTCGTCATCTCCCTTGGAGCCATCGCCGTCGAGTACCAGCAGAGAGAGAGAACGCGCGACGTTTAGGAAGGAGGACGTGAGTCAGTGACGCAAGGAGGAGTGCGACCCACTGCGTGAAGTTGTGCTGCCATGCCTTCCGTCGCCGTCGTGCCTTGGTGTCGTCGAAGGAGCCGCCGCTGGAAGAGGAGGGTTAGCTGGATGCTACCATCACCAACATCACGAAATATACGTAGAGTAAAGGAAGAAAAGATCTTCACCGCGCCAGGTTGTCGTGCTGTGATCAGAAGCTGTTGCCGTCAGAAAGCTCATCTGCGGTGAGAGAGAGAGTTCACGAAGGTTGGAACCATTGTCCTTTGCTCAGCCCCTGTTTCTGCTATTGTTTATGTTGGCTCAGCCATTACCGCCACTGGAGCTGCCCGGAAACCCTGTTGTTGCTGATCCGTTATTTTATTGTAAGCTATCTGTAGTTCCAATTCTATTGAACTCATTTCCATTTCCGACTCCATTGAATTTGAACTCTCTATTTTGTTGCCACCGTGGTTACTGCTGCGAGAGTGAAGAATGAATTGGAAATAATGCTGCTGCCGTTGATCGGAGATGCCAAATTGTTGCTACTACTACTTTGAGATGATATGGCTTCTATTAAGGTTGTTGTTCATGAGTGCAGCATTCTCAATTTCTATGGATTTCTACACTCTAAGGTAGGGGATTTAACGTTTTTAATTTAGAATGCCCACCAAGTTATTTGAATAAGTGCAAATGGTTAACAATGGTTTAGAATTTCTTAATTGTCATGAATGACCTGAAATGCATTTGAAATTTGTTAGTTGTTGTGAATATTTTGAGCTGTGACTGGAATTGAATGTGGCTGTGAATGGTGATTCATTTGATAATACTTGTTAAATTGAAATTTGATGAGTTAACTATTGAAAAGTTGTCGTAATGATAATTGATGAACTGAGTTAGATTTGTGTTTGGTTTGGGGTTATTGTGATGATGGTTGAGGTTGTGAAATTTGGAGTAAGTTTGATGATGTGTTAGTGCTTCAATTGGATTATTGAATTCAGGTTAAGGCTGCAAATGTCTTTGGGCTTTGTTGTGAGTGTTTGAAGTTGTAATTGACATTGTTTTCTCTGATATGGATGGAATTGAGTTGAATTATAACTGTAGTTGGTGATTGATTTGATGATTGTGCGTACTGAATGTTGTAAGGGATAGAATAAATGGTGTTACTTTTTTTGCTGAGCTTGCTGGTGTGAATTGATGAGTTATTGTGTGTTTGAATGATGATGAGTGTATATGGAAAATTATGCTTGGCATAGTGTAGAAAAGAAAAGGTTTGATGATGCTTAAGTACTTGACATCGTGTGAATTATTGATTCTGGGTTCTTGGACTGTGTTGGCAATGAAGACAATTTTGAATAATTGGAAAGAGGTTAAACATGTGATTTTGGAAGGGTTATCAGTTCAAATGTGGTTTTTGATAAGTAAGGTTGTTGAAAATGCTTGAGGCAGAATTTCTGCATACATGACAGTAGAAAGAATCAATTTCCGGGAGCATCCCAGGTCATATAATTGAATGAAACTATTTTTTCATGAAACTATACTGTGTTTTGAGCATCTCATAAAAAATTCAGAATTTACTGATGAGTATTTTGGGAGAAATGAATTTTTGAAGATTGATGGTTTCTGCAGAAAATTCTGTTTCTTTACTGCAGAAGCACCAACTTTCAACTCACTTAACTTTCAATTCTGGTAAGTATTTGAGCTGAAACCAACGGCATTTTGAAGCTTCCTGTGTCCACAATCTTCATTTTAAATTTCATGTCAATATCCTATTTAACCAAGTAGATATGTTGAAAAGAGTATGGATAACTCACTGGATTTTGGAAACCGAATTCTAAAAGGCCTGGCTGTGTTTCTCACTTCATAACTTTTTCATATGAGATGGTATTAATCTGAAATTTGATTCAATAAAAAGCTAAAAGAGTCTTTTTTGAGGTCGTGAATTTTGAAGGGCATTGGGTGAAAACTGGATTTTTAAGGAATTTGTCAAACTTACTACTTGCTGCTGTTTTTCTGCATTTTCTTAGGAAACAATAACAGAATTTTAAGAGAGATGGTACAAGTTTTTATTGTGACCAAATTACCTCAACACCAAGTTTCTTGGAATACTAGTTTATTGAGTTTAATTTCGAAAGAATCCTATGATAAGTGAAAGTTAGTTACGAATTGATGAGGTGAAAGTTGAATTGATGGGTTATGTGGGAATTGTGGGCTATGACCGAACTGTTGGCTATTGTAAATTGTGAATTTTATGACTGATTTGAGAACCTCTTATTTGGTAGTTGTTGAGGAAAGGGGGAGACTTGTTGAGAAAGAGGGAACCCGTAAGGGTGGCTAAGTCCGAGTTTTAGGGGAGGTGCTGCCGAAATTTTATAAAATTTGAGGTTTTATTTGAGAAGTTATTTTAGAAGATTTGGACTTGAAAAATGATTATTTAAGTTTTATTTGATTACTTCTAATGAGAGGTTATGTTTTGAAAGGTGTTTAATGAAATTAAAATAAATGATTTTCTTCAGTCTTTCGCTAGAGGACTAAACTGAAAAATAGTTTTAAAGTTGGCTTGACTCAAGGTTGCTAAAGCAGAGATTATGAACTGAATTGATGATTGAGATTTTTGCGAACGAATGCTTGAGAAAGTTAAGAAAGGTTTAAGAAAATATGTTAAGGATTCAAAGGGAAAACAGAATGGGGAACTGATATATGGATTGTTTAGTTTTAGAAAGGAAAATGAAAAGTGATAAAATACGGGAAAACTCCACGAACTGTTAGTTGTTTAACTACGGGGAAAATCCATGAATTGATAATTAGTAAAATTCGGGAAGTACCCACGAATTGAATGATCATTGATCTAGGGGAAAACCTATAGATTGTTATTTGGTTTATATGCAGGAAAAACCCACGGACTGATAATCATTGATTACGGGAATAACCCATGAATTGTTGTATGTTGATCTCGGGTATAACCCACGAACTGAAGATCTCTGTTTTGTTTGTGAAATGATCTCGGGGACGCCCACGAACTGAGGATCACTGTTTCCCCTTGTGCGTATATTATGGGGTCGGGCTTTGCGCCGACTGCCGGTAGTCACGAAGGAGCGGTATTCTTACCACCGACACATATGCACTAAGGACACAAAGGGAAGCCATATCTAGGACTTGTTCCTAGGTAATGTCGGGCTGTAGGGTGTAAACCGACACGTGAGCTCATGGCCTGCTTAGGGCAGACATGCATCATATTGGTTGTGCATTTGCATTTGATTGTGCTTGCTTATATTACTTCTCTGTGATTGTGTTGTTTGTTTTATTGTGATTTGTTTACGTGTTTAATTGAGTTTCTTGCTTGTGCTAGTAGTCTGTGAATGTATAGAGATGATTGATAACTGTTTGTTGTGACTGAGAATCAATTATGTGGCTGAAAGATATTTAATATGTCAATTTTTGTGATTGAGATCTGTTTTGGGTTTAGGGATCTAAAGAAAGTAACTATTTATCTAAAGTAAGATTAAAAAGTATTTCAAAAGGTTTGACTAAGATGGTTTATTAAGCAAAGTTAATTATTTGCATGTTAATCATTACTTTTACGGCATTCCCATTCCCTACTGAGAACGTGTGGTTTGTTCTCACCCCAAAATCTTCCACCCTTTCAGTGACACAGGTTTGAAGATTCAGTTTGAAGCTGCGGGCGATTCTAGAATTTACTTACAAGTTAAGTTTATGACTTGAGTTTCTTTCATAGAATTTCCTCGCCCTTACTGCTTAAGGTTTTATTTTATGCAGAGGGATAGGAGTTGTACCTGAATTTTATTTAAATTCTTTTGTATAATATTACTATTATTAATAATTATGTGATTATTATTACTTGGTGATGTTTGCTATATGATTTTAATTAATAAAAACAAAAATTTCTGATATTTTTACTAAAATTGAATCACGATATCGAACTAAAGGCTTAATAGTAAATAGTTAATAAGGAAAACAGGTCAGTAAGGCCTTACTTTTGGTACGATCATGACGTATTGAAAGTTGGGTCATTACAATTTCAACACAAATTGAACCTCAATTTAAGCTTAGGGTTTCGTTTTTCCAGCTGCCCAAGAACATGAACTTTAAAGCTTGAATTTTATCAAATTTCATCAAAATTTCACCAAATTTTCACCAAGAATCAATCATATATGCAACCAATTTTTAGCACAGCCAATTTATACAACATTCACACAACTCAAACACAAATAATCAAGATTAATTTCATGACACCCTACCTGGTTTTGCTGCTCCTAATTCAGTTAGACTTTCAGGTGGTCCTTTAGCACTTTTTCCTCCTAAATCACATCAAGAACAACTTTAAATCCAAAAACTCTCAACTGACCAAATCTCACTCAGTATGTTAGGAAGAGATATCTCACCTTAGACTTGCTGGAAATTCACATTTCTTGGCCCTCAAGTCAAGTTAAGCATGATTCCTAAGGAAGAATATCAAGAAAACACATGTTTTGCATGGTTTTCCTTGAAAACCGAATTGAAATGGGAGAGAGACAGCCATCTCACCTTATTTCCATCCTTGATAAGTTACATGGTTATGTAGAGGAAGAAGAGAGGATCATTTTGGTGAAATCGGAGTTTTGATTTGAGTTAGTTCAGAAGAAATCAAGCTTTGAAGATTAAGTGTTCATGAAAGTTTCTCTCTTTTCTCTCTTGTTATTTTCGGCCAAAATGATGAAATGAGACAGCCTTGGAGGTCTTGGGGGTGTAAGGTGAGTTGTGATTGGTTGGCTTGGAGGTGGGTTAAAATAATATTAAAATATCTCAGGTGTATAACTACTAAAACTAGGTGTATCGGAACACTTATAAAAACATCTCTAAAAATTATTTTCTGAGCTACTAGCATAAATGACACTAGTAACATATTTATTATGGGAATAAAACATGTATGATGAGGCCTTAGCATTGCTAAAGTCATCAGAGAGTGCTGGTGCTAAGCTGCACCAGTAAACCGTAAACCCGGTTAAACCGATTTTCTGTTTTTAACTAAAACAGACCAGGTAACCTTATAATATCATTCAAGCATTTTCTAATACTAATATAATCATGAATCGAGTCCGGTTCATCAAACAGAGACTATTTACGAAAATCAGAATCAAAACTGCCAACCGATACGGTTCAAAAACTAGGTTCTTCGTGACCGCGTTATCGAGCTTGCCTCGGAAGAGGTTCTAGCTTAAGGATGACATAATGACAATGAGGATTGAGATACTTGTTGATAAAAAAGAGGTATTCCCTTTACTGATCTTCTGGCGAAATCCGTGCCTTCGGAAAAGATCTCGCATACTCGAAAATCAGGGTTGTTACATTCTACCATCCTAAAAGAAAATTTTGCCCTCAAAATTTCAGCCGCATGCAAGAATCCATCTTCAAGAAGTCTATTTCCTTCAAGCCATCCTGACGAAGAGATTGGATCGTACCTTACAGCATCTAAATATCACATAGCCATGGCCATGGAGATCATAACAACTATAAGAATAGTTGTGCCTCTCATGAATTTGTCGTTCGGAACTCGATTAAACCATGCCTATCATAGTCATTGAGGTCTTATCCGCACCAAACAATCAATATTAAGGTGATCAGTCTTAATATCTCAAGCTAGACACGAACATTCCCAAAATGAGCACTCATAGACATTCATGCCAAATGTATCTTGAAGATACCCTAATAGCATAGGACACACAAGCAGAGTATGCAATGAAGCATAGTCAGTCCACTCCCCAGGCTCTACTGGGAACGAACTACTCTGATACCAAATTATAACGACCCAATTTCTGGTACGTCATGATCATACTAGAAACTGAGCGCTACCAACTTGTCTACCTAATTATTATCTATTATTTATTATATGAGCCTTATTCGTTGTTAAAAGCGTAGTTATTTTATGAGGTATTTTTTTTAAAAAAAATGTTTGGATTAGCAAACAGTATCATTCATAATCAATTCACAACAGATAATATATAAAACAATTATAAACAACCACACATAAATACATCACAAGCAGTTGACAATATTCGGTGATCCAGCCTTTATTAGAGTATAGACTTTTAGTTAGAACACCCCTAGACATAGCTAGATAATAACTATATACAGATATACATACAACATCCCAGGTCCTGACCTGTTCAAGAAGTCCCTAAGCTGGCACCCAGGCTAGCCTAGACTCTATACTCACCTAGTCCCTCTAAACTACTAAAGCGAGGGAAAGTACGTTCTAGGTCTTCAAAACTCAAGTCAGGTGGATCGTCATCAAAAGGTGGAAGGTCGTCTACTAATCCTCTGCACGATCATATGTCATCAAAGAGCGTCTCTCAAGTACTTCATCGAGTGGCCACATAACAGAAACATCGTACGGAGGACTTAGGTTAAAGTTTGTAGATAAGCAAGGTGCAGACGTTGGCTGGTCTCACAGTATATACATATAAACAGAAACGGAGTTCACTCTAGACTCAGCAGACTACCTAGAGCGGAATCCTTTTTGCGAACGGTCGTCAATGAACTACGGAAGGGTACTCATGCTTCCATCTGAAGGGGGAAGGGAGAGAGAAGGGGTAAGAACTGGGGAGTTCTTAGTAGGGTCGGGGTTATTAGTTAAGTTCATTAATTTGGGGTCGATTAGCAGACAAATAACATAATATAGCGAAGCAGTAAATAGAAAATAAAGATAGAAAGATAAAGTAGAGACAACAGAAAGCAGAACACAAACAAAAGAGTACAAGAAAATAAAACACAGAAATAGCATGCAAGCAGACAAACATAAAGAAATAGACCACACTCAGAAAGGAATGCAACAGAGAATGATGTGCAGACAAGAATGATGCATGTCTAGTCCTAGTGCAGGTAATGAGCTCATCTGTCGGTTACTAACCCGCTCCCGACGTTATCCAGCAACCTCTATCTGGATAAGGCTTTCCTATTGGCTATACCCCTGTGTACAGGAAATAACCCCTCTGCCACCACAGGGTCCACTGCACGCAGGAAATAACACATCTGCCACTGCAGGGATGTACGCCGACACACCTTCTGTAACTTTCTGTAGGTGAACTTCGGCCTACAGAAATAACACCTCTGTAAGTGAACTTCAGCTTACAGAAATGGTGCCCCTGTAAGTGAACTTTGGCTTACAGGTATCACAACTCTCTGTAGGTGAACTTCGGCCTACGGGAGCAACACCCTGAGATACACAATTGATATTCACTGCAGGTGAACTTCGGCCTACAGGAATAACAACTCACTGTAGTTGAACTTGGGCCTACAGGTCCTCTAGGGCCAATGGAAAAGCAGCAGATGAACATCCAACAGAACATTATGCTACAAGGCTTAACTCTTTATTCTTATACTCTTCTCTTTATATCTCTTTACTCTGTTCTGGTTTCTCTTTCTTCTGTATCTCTTTACTCTGTTTTAATTACTCTGTTATCTGTATCCCTTTTCTCTTCTCTGATTACTCTTTTCATCTGTATCTATATTATTCTTTTTCTCTTTATCTCTTTACTTTACTCTGGTTACTCTATTTTCTGTGTTTCTCTACTCTGCTCTAATTTCTCTGTTTAAAGTATGTATTTAAAGCTTATGTAAATTTCGGTATGAATAGTTAGTCTGTCCCAAGTATAGGTTCATTAAGTCTATACTGAAACAGTTTAACTTTTCATATAATACCTAACCCAGTCGCAACTCAAGTACTAACTAAGTTGCCCTAGTTCGTTCACTAGTCTCTGTCTATTTTTTTGTCATTAAAATTTTACAGACTTTTTCTTTGGTTTTTATCTCTTCTTTAACTTTTTATCTTTCCTTTATCTTTGCCTTACTAATATGTTTTTACCACTTTCTAAGTCTTTTATGAAGGTAATTATGAGATTCTACGCTTAAAGTTGTCTTTCTAAAGCTTTTACAGAAAACTGCCTTTTCCGCATTATTTTATTATTTTTATTAAAATATTATTTTTAATTAAATATTATTATTTAATATTTTATTATTTTTTATTATTTTATCATTAAATTTTCGAAAATTAACTTACTTTTACTTTTAACCTTTTAAATTCACTTTTTACCACCCGTAACCTGAATAACCATCCAAAAAGCAGTAATATTCATGACCTGCTAGTCTCTCTAGCATCTGGTCTATGAATGGTAAAGGAAAGTGATCCTTTCGGGTGACTGTATTGAGCCTTCTATAGTCAATACACATATGCCACCCTGTAACTGTTCTTGTAGGAACCAGTTCATTCTTTTCATTATGAACCACTGTCATGCCTCCCTTCTTGGGGACAACTTGGACGGGGCTTACCCAGGGGCTATCAGAAATAGGATAAATAATCCCAGCCTCTAGTAACTTAGTGACCTCTTTCTGCACCACTTCCTTCATGGCTGGATTTAGCCGCCTCTGTGGTTGAACCACTGGCTTGGCATCATCCTCCAATAGGATTTTGTGCATGCATCTTGCTGGGCTAATGCCCTTAAGGTCACTTATGGACCACCCAAGAGCTGTCTTGTGTGTCCTTAGTACCTGAATTAGTGCTTTCTCTTCCTGTGGATTTAAAGTAGAGCTTATGATCACTGGAAAAGTGTCACCCTCTCCCAGAAATGCATATTTCAAGGATGGTGGTAGTGGTTTGAGTTCGGGTTTAGGAGGTTTCTCCTTTTCCTAAGGGATTTTCAGAGGTTCTTTTATTTCCTCTGATTCCTCCAGATTAGGCTGAACATCTTTAAAGATGTCCTCTATCTCTGATTCAAGACTTTCAGTCATATTGACCTCTTCCACCAGGGAGTCAATAATATCAACGCTCATGCAGTCATTTGACGTGTCTGGATGCTGCATAGCTTTGACAACATTTAACTTGAACTCATCCTCATTGAATCTCAGGGTCACTTCCCCTTTCTGGACATCAATGAGAGTTCGTCCAGTTGCTAGCAAAGGTCTTCCTAGAATCAGAGTTGCACTCTTGTGCTCCTCCATTTCCAGCACTACAAAGTCAGTGGGAAAGGCAAATGGCCAAACCTTGACAATCATGTCCTCAATTATGCCTGATGGGTATTTAATGGAGCCATCAGCAAGTTGAAGACATATCCGGGTTGGTTTGACCTCTTCAGTCAAGCCAAGCTTTCTGATGGTGGATGCAGGTATTAGATTGATACTTGCTCCAAGGTCACATAGAGCTGTCTTAGTACAAGTAACCTCTATTGTGCATGGTATCATAAAGCTCCCTGGATCTTGAAGCTTCTCTGGTAAGCTTTTTAGAATGACTGCACTGCATTCTTCAGTGAGGAAAAATTTTTCAGTTTCTCTCCAATCCTTCTTATGACTTAAGATCTCTTTCATGAACTTAGCATAAGAGGGTATTTGCTCAAGTGCCTCTACAAACGGGATCTTTATTTCAAGAGTCCTGAGATAGTCTGCAAAGTGGGCAAATTGTTTATCCTGTTCCGCTTGGCGAAGCTTCTGAGGATAAGGCATCTTGGCTTTATATTCTTCAACCTTAGTTGCTGCAGGTTTATTCCCTATAGAAGTGGTTGGAGAAGCTTTCTTAGAGGGGTTACTATCAGAACTTGCAGGTGTCTGATTCCTCATAGGCGTTTGAACGCCAGGATTGGGTGCTGGATGGGCGTTTAACGCCAGGTTCCCACCCTTTTCTGGCGTTTGAACGCCAGAGTTATTCCTCTTTTCTGGCATTTGAATGCCAGAGTTATTCCTCTCTGGGCTCTTGATGTCCTCAGAGGGATTTTGGGCAATGGTTGGTCATCCTCTGTCATTTGTTCCTTTCTTGACTTTTTGCTACTTTGAGCTGAGTTATTCAATGTCTTCCCGCTCCTTAGTTGGACAGCTTGGCATTCTTCTGTTATCTGTTTAGATAGCTGCTGTCTTGTCTGATTCAATTGTTCTTCTATATTCTTGTTAGCATTTTTAGTGTCTTGGAGCATCTCTTTGAATTCTGCTAATTGTTTTGTCATAAGGAGTAATTGTTGATTAAGTTCAATAATCTGTTCTTGAGGATTGGGATAAGTAGTTATTGCCATAGCCTCTTCTTTTATGGAGGACTCACTGTTTGAGTACAGATGTTGATTTCTAGCAACTATATCTATGAGCTCTTGAGCTTCTTCAATTGTTTTTCTCATGTGTATAGATCCACCAGCTGAGTGGTCTAGGGACATCTGAGCTTTTTCTGTAAGCCCATAGTAGAAGATGTCTAACTGTACCTACTCTGAAAACATTTCACAGGGGCATTTTCTCAGCATCCCTCTGTACCTCTCCCAGGCATTATAAAGGGATTCATGATCCTCTTGTTTAAAGCCTTGGATGTCCATCCTTAGCTGTGTCATCCTTCTTGGAGGGTAAAATTGATTCAGGAATTTGACTGTTAATTGTCTCCATGTTTTTATGCTTGATGTGGGTTGGTTATTTAACCCCCTCTTAGCTTGATCTTTTACAGCAAATGGAAACAATAATAATCTGTAGACATCCTGATCCACTTCTTTATCACGTACTGTGTCAGCAATTTGTAAGAACTGTGCCAGAAACTCAGTAGGTTCTTCCTGTAGAAGACCGGAATACTGGCAATTTTGCTGCACCATGATAATGAGCTGAGGATTTAGCTCAAAGCTACTAGCTTTGATGGGAGGTATATAGATGCTACTCCCATATGCAGCTGTAATGGGGTTAGCATATGACCCCAGAGTCCTTCTGGACTGTTCACTTCCACTTAGGTCCATGATGGAGAAAGGGAGATGATGTGGATTACAAATAAAATATATTTTTGCTTTTATTTTATTTTAATTAAAATTAACCGAATAAAATAAAGTAAAATAAATGCAAAATAA
>NC_029790.2:63876502-63886267 GCF_000816755.2 Arachis ipaensis | reverse complement strand
TTATCTTGTAACTCTTAGTCAGGATATCAATAATTCTCAAATTTAATTGTAAAAAGTAAAAGAACATGAAATAAATACTTGTTATGCAGTAATGAAGAACAGGCTGAGGCTTTGGAGATGCTTTGTCTTCTGAATCTCTGCTTTCCTACTATCTTCTTCTTTATGCACGCAAGGCTCCTTCCATGACAAGCTTTAGGTTGGGCATCACCGTTGTCAATGGCTACTTCTCGTCCTCTCCGTGAAAACATTCCAAATGCGCTGTCACCGCACGGCTAATCCTCTGTCGGTTCTCGATCATGCTGGAATAGGATCCATTGATCCTTTTGCGTCTGTCACACGCCCAACAATCGCGAGTTTGAAGCTCGTCACAGCCATCCCTTCCCAGATCCTACTAAGAATACCACAGACAAGGTTTAGACATTCCGGATCTCAGGAATGGCTGCCAATAATTCTCGCTTATACCACGAAGACTCTGATCTGAATGATGAGGCTAAGAGATATGCATTCAATCTAAGGTAGAATGGAGGTGGTTGTCAGGCACGCGTTCATAGGTGAGAATGATGATGAGTGTCATGGATCATCACATTCATCAGGTTGAAGTGCGAATGAATATCTTAGAATAGAAGCAAGCGTGATAGAATGGAAAACAGTAGTAATTGCATTAATTCATGAAGAACAGCAGAGCTCCTCACCCCCAACAATGGAGTTTAGAGACTAATGCCGTAGAAGATACAATATGAAACGTGTAAAGTGTCATGAGGTACAAGATGAATCACTAAAAGTAGTTTTTATAGTAAACTGGTGACCTAGGGTTACAGAAAATGAGTAAGCTAAGGTGTTTAATGTAAAAAGCCACTTACGGGGCCCACTTGGTGTGTGCTTGGGCTGAGCATTGAAGCTTTCATGTGTAGAGACTTTTCTTGGAGTTAAATGCCAGCTTTTGTGCCAGTTTGGGCGTTTAACTCCAGTTTTTATGCCAGTTCCGGCGTTAAACACCAGAATTCTTGAGCTGACTTGGAACGCCTTTTTGGACCATCAAATCTCAGGCAAAGTATGAACTATTATATATTGCTGGAAAGCCCAGGATGTCGACTTTCCAACGCAATTGAGAGTGCGCCAATTGGATATCTGTAGCTCCAGAAAATCCACTTTGAGTGCAGGGAGGTCAGAATCCAACAACATCTGCAGTCCTTTTTCAGCCTCTGAATCAGATTTTTGCTCAGGTCCCTAATTTCAGCCAAAAAATACCTGAAATCACAAAAAAACACACAAACTCATAGTAAAGTCCAAAAAAGTGAATTTTAAATAAAATCTAATAAAAGTATAATAAAAACTAATTAAAATATACTAAAAACATACTAAAAATAATGTCAAAAAGCGTATAAATTATCTGCTCATCACTCTGCTAGCCCAAAACAAGGTGATCACAGCCTAACTAGCAGCTCTAACTAAGTAAATGGAGAAGAATCAAGTCTCAGCTATCCATGCTCAAGCACCTATGCAAGAAGAAGATAACCCAGAAGTTGAATGTGAATAGGAGCAAGCCAATTATGTGAATAATTCATCTAGGCAACCATATGACCCTAATGCTAAAACCTACAACTCAGGTTGGAAGAACCACACAAATTTTGGGTGGGAAAACCAACAAAACCATACCCAAGACCACAAACCATACCACTCTAACCAATACAACAACTACAACCCCAACCATCAATCAAGCAATAATATACCTTACCACAATTAACATAATGTACCCTACCACTCCAACCAACAACCATAGAACAACCATTCTCAAAATGCATCATCCCAACCCCACAACCAAGTGACAATAGTGGCAATTTTACAAGATTGGAAGCCATGATGGCACAGTTAGCAGGGAATATTGCTACTATTGCAGAGAGACAATTGCAAGTTAAAAAAAGATAGATTCAATTCAAGAGGAGGCCAGATCCAACGTAAGGAACCAAGGGGTAGCAATTTCAAAACTGGAATCACGACTAGGGAACTTGTCCAAATAGATACCAATGCCTACAAATACGTTTCCCAATGATACCATGGCCAACCCAAGAGGAGATTGCAAGGGCATCACACTAAGAAGTGGGAAGGTGGTGAATGAGGCATCCTCAAGTCACAACTTGCAAGAAGAAGAGGCTGTAAATGACTCAGAAACCAAGAAGAAAGAAGAGACACCTGATCTAGCTCCACCAAAGCAAGTCTTAAAGCCTTATATACCAAAAGCACCCTACCCACAAAGGCTGAGAAAAGATTTGAAGGACAGCCAGTTTTCTAAGTTCATGGATATCTTTAAGAGGCTCCAAATTAACATACATTTTGCTGAGGCATTATAGCAAATGCCCCTCTATGCCAAGTTCCTAAAGGAGCTTATGACCAAGAAAAGAAACTGGGGAGAAAAGGAAACTTTGGTGCTTATGGAGGAATGTAGTGCCATCATACAAAAGAAGCTTCCCCAAAAGATGAAAGACCTTGGGAGCTTTCAAATCCCCTGATATTAGCATTGAGAAAGCATTGTATGATCTGAGAGCTAGCATCAACCTTATGTCCTTAGCCATGATGAAAAGAATGAAAATTGAAGAGGCCAAACCAACAAGAATGGCACATCAACTAGCTGATAGGACATTCAAGTTTCCCCATAGAGTGGTAGAGGATTTATTGCTTAAGGTTGGAGAGTTCATCTTCCCAGCTGATTTTGTAGTACTTGATATGGAAGAAGAGGCTAATGCATCAATCATACTAGGGAGGCCATTCTTAGCAATAGCTGGGGCAATAATTGATGTGCAAAAGGGAGAGTTAGTCCTAAGGCTGCATGAAGAAAAGATGGTGTTCAATATTTTCACTGTAATGAGTTACCCAAAGGAGTCTATTAGAGAATGTATGATGGTGGACACAATGGAGAAGATGGTTCAAGGAGTCCTAGAAGAAGACAAACTTGAAGAGGCAATGGAACAAGAGCAACAAACATCATGTGGTGAGCTACCACAAGAAAACATGGAAGGCTCTCAATCATGCTAGACAAGGTAAGCAAGAAGGAAGTGGAAGCACCAAAGTTGGAATTGAAGACCCTGCCCCAAAGCTTGAAGTATGCTTACTTGGGGAGCAATGACATATATCCAGTAATCATCAACTCAAGCTTGAGTGAAGAACAAGAAGAGGAGCTCATCAATGTGTTGAGGCAATACAAGGATTCCATAGGGTGGACACTTTCAGACTTATAGGGGATTAGCCCTTCTATGTGCATTCATAAAATCCTTCTTGAGGAGGATTCCAGGCCCTCAAGACAGCCACAAAGAAGGTTGAATCCATCAATGAAGGAGGTGGTACAAAAAGAAGTGCTGAAGTTATGGCAAGCAAGAGTGATTTATCCCATCTAAGATAGCCCTTGGGTGAGCCCTGTTCAGGTAGTTCCCAAGAAAGGAAGAATCACAGTTGTGCCAAGTGAAAGAAATAAGTTGATACCAACAAGAACAGTGACTAGATGGCGCATGTGTATAGACTACAGAAAGCTCAATGAAGCCACAAGGAAGGACCATTTTCCTTTACCATTCATGCATCAAATGTTGGAAAGGCTTGCTGGACATGAGTACTACTGTTTCTTGGATGGATACTCAGGCTACAACCAGATTGTAGTGGATCCTAAAGACCAAGAGAAGACTTCTTTCACTTGCCCTTATGGTGTTTTTGCATATAGACGCAAGCCCTTTGGTTTGTGCAATGCACCTACCACATTCCAAAAGTGCATGCTGTCCATTTTTTCTGTTATGATTGAGAGGTTTATTGAGGTATTCATGGATGATTTTTCAGTGTTTGGTGACTCTTTTCCTAATTGCTTACACCATCTTGCCTTGGTGCTCAAGAGATGCCAAGAGACTAACCTAGTTTTGAACTAGGAAAATGCCATTTTATGGTCATCGAAGGGGTAGTCCTTGGCCACAAAATCTCTAAGAAAGGCATAGAGGTAGATAGAGCCAAGGTGGAAGTGATTGAAAAATTACCCCCACCTTGCAATGTCAAAACAATTAGGAGTTTCTTAGGACATGCTGAGTTCTATAGAAGGTTCATTAGAGACTTTAAAAAAATTGCCAAACCTTTAAGTAACTTGCTTGTCTCTAATGTGCCATTCATATTTGATAGAGAATGTATGCAAGCTTTTAATGAGCATAAAAGCAAGCTCTCCTCTGCACCTATTATAGCACCACCTAGTTGGGACTTACCTTTTGAATTGATGTGTGATGCATCCGATTTTGCTATTGGTGCTGTTTTAGGACAAAGGAGAGATAAGCTAGTGCATGTCATCTATTCTGCTAGCAAGGTTCTTAATGAAGCCCAAAGGAACTACACCACCATAGAAAAAGAACTCCTTGCTATAGTTTATGCATTTGATAAATTTAGATCTTACCTCATTGGTTCTAAAGTCATTGTATTTACTGACCATGCAACACTCAAATACTTGTTAACCAAACAAGAATCCAAACCCAGATTGATAAGATGGATCTTGTTACTCCAAGAATTCAACATTGAAATCAAGGATAGAAGTGGAGCAGAGAACAAAGTGGCTGACCACCTATCAAGGATACCACATGAAGATGATAAAGTACATAGCTCAGGAGTAAATGAAAGCTTCCTGGATGAGCAATTGATGATGATTCAAGAGGCTCTATGGTTCGTAGACATAGGCAACTTCAAGGCCATTGCAGAGCTACCATCCAACATCAACAAGCACTTGAGAAGGAAGCTCATCAATGATGCCAAGTATTACATTTGGGATGAGCTTTACCTCTTCAAGAAGTTTGCTAATGGGATTCTAAGAAGATGCATCTCTCATGAGGAAGGAAAAGAGGTCCTTTGGCATTGTCATGGATCTATCTTTGGAGGACATTTTAGTGGAGAAAGGACTGCAGCCAAAGTATTGCAGTGTGGATTCTTTTGGCCTACTATATTCAAGGATGCAAAGGAGTTTGTGACAAGGTGAAATAAGTGTCAAAGAGCTGGCAACCTACCCAAAAAGAATGAAATGCCACAAAGATTCATTATGGAGTTAGAGTTATTTGATGTTTGGGGGATTGATTTAATGGGACTATTCCCATCTTCATACTCAAACAATTACATATTGGTGGCTGTGGACTATGTATCAAAATAGGTAGAGGCAATAGCTACATCAACAAATGAGAATAAAGTGGTGATTAATTTCTTGAGGAAGAACATATTTATCCGGTTTGGGGTTCTAAGAGCTCTTATAAGTGATGGGGGAACTCACTTTTGCAACAAGCAGCTTGAGACACTCCTTGTCAAATATGGTGTTAAGCACAAGGTAGCAACCCCATATAATCCACAGACTAATGGTCAAGCTGAAATTTCAAATAGAGAACCCAAGAGAATCCTTGAGAAGACTGTTGGGAACTCAAGAAAAGATTAGTCCAAGAAGCTAGATGATGCATTGTGGGCTTATAGAATAGCCTTTAAGACACCTATTGGCACGTCTCCATACCAATTGGTGTTTGGAAAGGCTTGTCATCTAACAGTAGAGCTTGAGCATATAGCATTTTGGGCTCTAAAGATGTTGAACTTTGACAATCAAACTGCTGGGGAAAGAAGATTGCTGCAGCTCAATGAGCTAGAAGAATTCAGATCTCAAGCCTATGAAAATGCCAAGATTTACAAGGAGAAAACAAAGAAATGGCATGATCAAAAGCTGGCAAAAGATAGTTTGTAGAAGATTAGAAGGTGCTATTGTACAACTCAAGGCTCAAGTTTTTCCCAGGGAAGCTGAAATCAAGATGGTCTAGACCCTTCACAATTATCAAGGCCTCCCCTTATGGTCAGGTGGAGCTCATGGATGAGAAAACTCAGAGGACTTTCACTGTCAATGGCCACAGACTTAAGCACTACTTGGGAGACTCACTAGAGGAGCAAAGAGTGAACTATAATCTCAGCTGAAGAAGGAAGAATCATCAAGCTAGTGACGTTAAAAAAGCGGTAGTTGGGAGGCACCCCAACACTCATATCCTTTCAATTTCAAGCTTTCTAGAGTAGCTTATGTTTAGTCACTTTGGTTGATTGTTTTTTAGTTTCAGTTGTTAGTTATTTAGTTGATAGTTTTTTAAACTTTAAAATTTTTTCTAGTTGCTGGAACTGCAACCTTGCATGCTACATTATGTGATGATGTTAATTGGGTTGAGAAGTTGGCTAAAGAACTAAGTTTGGTGTGGCCACCAACCCACTTAATTTTTGGACTTACAACAATTTGTTTAATTTCAAGAGTAAGCCAAAAATCTAAGTTTGGTGTGGCTACCATCATGAGCAACTCAGTTGTGCGTCCACATTAAACCCACTAATTTGGACACCCCAGCATAAGAAGGAGCCTCCAAAAAGGAGGATGGTGATGAGTCATCCAAGAAGAAGGGTAAGGAGCCTATGCATTGGAGCTGCACCATAATGAGCAAAGGTTGTTGAGTCCTATGGTTGAAATCTATTTTCTAATTTGCTGCTTAAGTAGTTTATTTTGATATGCTAGCTGTTGTTTTCTTTATAAGTCTCAAAGTCCTTCTATGAGTCCTTTGATTTCTAGTTTTTATTTTAAGAAAGAAAATGTCTTTTGTTAAGTTTTCACTGCATCAATAAAATTAATTTGTTCCCACAAAGAGTTCATGATGAGTTGTTGCAAAATAAGAATAAGAGACTAAGACCCAAGTGAGATGGATTCAAAATAAGATATGAGAAACAAGTATAAAACCATGAATTGAAGTTTGGAAGTGAGTAATTCATAATGAAACAAGTAGACCTAGAGGACATAACAAGTAGATGCTGAGGATGACCCTTGAACATCAATAGAACCAAGAAGTAGTAAGCAAGACCCAAGGCTCTGAGCATCAACTACTAGGATAAAAGAAAGAAACAAATAGCTCAAAGAGCCAAGATCCTAGTAGATGCTTGTGGTGAAGATGTGTTAAGAAGAGAGACCTGAGCAACTAGATTCTTAGGGGTGTTTCAACACCTAGTACCCTAAAACCAACTAGTTTGGGAGTGCTAATTGAAAGCTTAACCTAAAGGGTCGTCTTGAGACAAAACACTTAGAGTCGTGGTCAATCAAAGAAACAAAAGAAGAATGAAAAGAAAGAGAGCAATCAAAAGGAAAATAACAAATCTTACTACTTCAAGGTGACAATCAATAGAAAAGGCTCTAAAAGAAAGCACTTAAAAGGGTCCTCAAAGGTTTGAGAATTCATTGTGATATGAAAGCAATAACAAAGTTCATGCATGATTTGATACTTAGCCTCTATCTTTAATTGTGAATACATTCTTTTAAGGGTCAAGTCTTAATCAAATTAGAACAATTCACATTGATTTGCTTGGGAACAAGCAAAATTTAAATTTGTTGTTGTGATGACTTACATCATCTACATCTTTCTCTTATCTAAAAGGATCATAGAATTGGTAAAATCACATTCAAGTGATGCAATTATATAAACTATATGATGAATTTATGGGATATTTCTTTGAAACTATATGAAAACGATGCCAAAAAGTGTATAAATTATCCGCTCATCAGTGCACGGAGGAACGTGCAATGCTTATGTGTGGGAGAGGATTCGTCATTTTTGGGACGTAAATTCTCTTTTCCGAATACTTTGCACTTTATTTTTGCTTTCTTTTATTATGTTTCTTGTAGATATTTGTTAGTATTTTTTTTTCTACTACTCCATCTTTACTTTAGTTAATATATATATTGCATTTGCATTTTTTTCATGCTATATATTTTATAGATAGAAGTTGTGATTGGATGTTGTGAATAGTATAGCACCTAGTTCAATTTTGGTCCTAATTGCTCATAATGGTTTTTTTTGCATGTTGAAAATTAGGAAGAGAACTAGGAAATTTTGAAAATTGCATTCATCACAACATACATACATATATATAGGAAATAATTTTGGTGAAAAAAAAGAAAAATTTCCAAGAATTTTGTTTTTTTTTTTAGGGCGTTCTATTGAATTGATTTGGAAAATTGTTTTTTAAACTTACTTAGAATGATTTTTATGGAACATAGAAGAGAGATAGAACAAAATACCTTGTAAATTTTTGAGCTTATATTGAGTGGTTACACATTCTAACCACAATTTTTGTTCATTGTGTGCTATGCTCCTTCTATGATTGTGATTTTGGTTTTGCTTGATTCTTCTTTATTTCTAATAGTTGATGTTTGAATGCATTGAGCATGATTGAGGCCATTTTTTAATTAAACTCACTCATCCATATAGCCTAACCCTTATATCTACTTTGTAAGCCAATTTTGAGCTTTTTAATCCCCTTTTTTCTAATTGTAACCACATCAAACCCTTAAGCAAAAAATCAAGAGTTACCTTGAATTGCATCTTTGATTAGCTTAGGTTGAGGTTTGTGTGTGTCATTTAAGTGTGGGGGAAATTTTTGCGAAGCATTAGTTGAGAAAAAATTTATTTTGCATATTCATTGAAAATTTTGAAAAATGGGTGCACATTCATGTATCAATTTACTTTAACCATGTGCATTTGTCATAGAAAAAGAAAAAAAAATAAATAGAAAAGAAAAAAAAGAAATGAAAAAAAAATAAGATGGGACAAAAGTTACCCCAAAGAAAAAGAGAAAAAAAAATATATATATATAATAAGAAATGCATATGTGGATTTGGATGAAAAAAATGCGTGAATGTGTATAAAAAGAGAATGGAAAGTTAGGTTACATATTTTGGTTGATATAGGTTGAGTGAGATACTTAAACTAATCAAGGATTCAATCTTTTAGTCCACTTAGCCATATCTATCCTACCTTAACCCTAACCCCATTACAACCATATGAAGTCCTCATGATAATTGCATTCATGTAATGATGACATGTCACCATGTCATGTATTTCTATGCTTTTTCCTTTGTTTTCAATAGGTTTTATGCACTTTCTTGAGCTACAAGCAAGCCAATTAGGTAGATTTTCATGCTTCCTTTGATTTAATCAACCATGTATGAATTCATGCTATTTCATGAGGTTTTATGCTATAATTGTTGCATATTATGATAGAATGAATATCTCATGATTATGAGCATAGCTTTGATGTGTTTGGTTGATTAATGATAGGTGAAGAAAGCTTGGAGAAAGGTTGAAGCAAGAAGGAATAGCTAGGAGTAAAGAGGGGACAATGGAATAAGTGAAATTGAACCAGGAAGCAAAAAGCTGGACCTATAGTTAACCTCAAACTTTTGCACAAACTTTTGGGTGAAAAGTTAGCCCCAACGTTAACCCCTAACTTTGAGGCTAACGTTGGCACATGAAAATCCTCCCTGGGCACCAAAAGTTTGCGTCAACGTTAGCCCCCTAACTTTGAGGCTAACGTTGGCATGAAGAAAACCTCCCTGGGCACCAAAAGTTTGTGCCAACGTTAGCCCCCTAACTTGGTGGCTAACGTTGGCACATGAAAATCACAAGAGGAGGAGCAAAAGTTTGCGCCAACGTTAGTCCCCTAACTTGGTGGCTAACGTTGGCGCCACACACCACAAAGCATACAAGGGGTATACTTTCAACAAGAATAACTTGAGCTACAGAGCTACAAATGAGGTGATTCAAGAAGCATTGGAAAGTAGGAATCAAGAGCTTTCCAAGCATATATGGCACTGCATGGTGGACACTAAAATTGAGGGAGAAAACTGCCCCGCAATGTGCATAAACGAACATGGTGGCAACCTGCAGTGAGGCCAACTGACCTCTGCACCTTCAACGGAGTATA
>NC_029790.2:63874987-63876339 GCF_000816755.2 Arachis ipaensis | reverse complement strand
GCTTGATGCGACCCGGTGCACTTGCCGGTTAGATTTGTGTGTTTTGGGAGAAATTTATTTTTCACCAAAATACTCATCAAGTTTTTGGCGCCGTTGCCGGGGATTGATTAGATCGACAATGATTAAGTGGGTGAGAAGTCTAGATTAAGCATTTTCTTTATTTTTGTTTTCTGTTTCAAAGTGAAACCAAGGTGTTTGAGTTTTTGCCTCACTAAGAAATTCTCATCTCTGATATGAGTAATTTCAATTTTCATTGGTTGTGTGTTTTACAAAATTCAGATGGAGTTCAACTCATCTTATGATCAAACAAATTTTATGGGATATTACCCGTCATCACCAATCTCTAATGGTGGCTGGGAATATCACCAAGAGAATACACATTCTGAGCACTCCAATTCATGGAGATTTGCTTCAGAACCACAAGATGAGAAAGAAAATCATATGGGATATTTCCCTCCACCACAAAATGATGCAAGTCATGATTCTAATGGTGGCTGGGAAGGGAATTCTAGTGCTCCATATGATAATCATCCAAAGATATCATCACTTGATCATACTTCAACCGAAAGCCCCTTTCAAAACTCATCACCCACACAAACTTCCATGAACCACTCAAAGCTTTCAGAGCTTGAGTCCAAGATTGAAAAATATGCGAAAGAAGCACAAATATTCGAGAAAAGGCAAGAAGCTTTATTCAAAAATATGAATGGAGAAATAGAGAAAATAAGGAGGAGCTTTGAACCACTGAGCAAGAAAAATGAAGGCCAATTGATGGATATGATGGAGAAAGTGGAAGAGCAAGATAAGGAGGCCACTGCATCAAGTGAACTTTCAATGAAGAATGAGGTGGTTGAACCTGAAACTGCACTTGAGATTGTAGAACCTATGCACAATTACTCAAGAGGGGGGGTGACTTGAGTATTGCAACAACAATGAATCTTTTTGCGAAAGTTAAAGACAATATACAAAAGTGTTATTGTACTAGTATTTTTCCAAGAGCTTAACTCAATTGCTAAGCATTTATAAGGAGCTTTTACTTTCCAACAGACACCAACTCAAATAAATTGATCAAGCTTTTCACCAATCGGACTTAAAAAGGTATGACGAGGAGATGAAGAAATGTTGGGAAGATCGACGAACCTCTCCCATGATAGAGCTATTAAAACAAATGTTGGGTGTAAAAGAGGAAGTGGAGGAGCAAGAAAGTGAAGAAGTCATTCCAAACTCAAGTGAGGCAAAGAAGTACATGAAGGAAGAATTCATAGAACCACCATTGCAAGAGACTCTTGATGAAGACAAAACTCCAACAATCACACAACCACCAAAACATGGATTCAAAGAAGTGAAGGCAA
>NC_029790.2:63873060-63874920 GCF_000816755.2 Arachis ipaensis | reverse complement strand
TATGTTAGCATGAGCTACTCTACGATGCCATAACCAAGTTTCATCATTTTTACTAACAAGGCATTTCACATTATTTGAGGAAACTTCATCTAGATTAATCATGTATACATTGTCAACACGGTGCCCAATTAGCACAATTTCATTAGTGTCTTGGTATACTAACCTACTCCACTTAGAGATACCTTCTCTATGATTTTCCTTGAGTACTTAGTATACTTCTTTGGTATCCTCACCGACTATAGTGTTTATAACTCTTGACTCAACCTTGGAGATCACACTCCAATTTACAAAGTGTACAAGAAAACAATTCTCAAAGAATTGTTGAGACGAAATGAGTACTCTCTAGAAGAGTGTATGATAACAAGTTTAGCACTATTGAACCAATTGATATTGCTCTCTCAAATTGTGTATTATAACACCTTAAAAAAAATGTGTAGAATGAAAGAATATGAACAAGATAGTTTGCAGATACTCAAGTATTTGAAATAAGGCTTCAATCCATCTATTTATAGACTCCCCAAACCTTAGAAACATTGGGGAGTTAATGGGATGGAGCCTTTTTGTCAAAACTAGCCGTTTTTTTATGTTTTTGAATCATTTGCATCGATGCATAACACTTTGCATCGATGCAACAAGTCGTCGCATGCTTTGCATCGATGCAAGATGAGTGTGCATCGATGCAAACCTTAAAGAATGGCTTAAAATCACTTCAAAATACTTAGGATTGATCTCAAACTTGTTGGAGTCAATTTCTATGCTTTTGTACCTTTGAAAACAAGTTTTTAAACCATTTGGCTAGCATCGAATTGCAAGATGTGCATCAAAACATTTTGTGAGTGTGTGTTGAGAGATTTAGCAATTGGTTCTTAACAAGAAGTTACCTAAGTCCTAAGACACTATACTTGTCTTCAAATGTTGTGGACTTGAGTTTCTTGTTGTTGTTGTGTTGCTTTCAACTCTTCATTCCTCAACGTTGAATGTTGGTTGATCTTTCAACATGCTTGTTCATTCAAGTTGTTTGTTGGTTTGTCTTTCATGTCGTTTGTTGGTTTGTCATTCATCAAAACCGATGAATACAAACTTCGCATACAAGCAACATGATTTACAGAGATGACAAGAGAACATGAAGACTCACAACTGTCACAAACCTCCCTGGACCAAAACGCCTCAACATTTGAATCCATGATTGAAAGGTATGACGAGGAGATGAAGAAATGTTGGGAAGATCGACAAACCTCCCCCATGATAGAGCGATTGAAACAAATGTTGGGTGTAAAAGAGGAAGTGGAGGAGCAAGAAAGAGAAGAAGTTATTCCAAACTCAAGTGAGGCAGAGAAGTACATAAAGGAGGAGTTCATGGAACCACCAATACAAAAGGCTCTGGATGAATACAAAACTCCAACAATCACACAACCACCAAGACTTGGATTCAAAGAAGTGAAGGCAATTGACAAAAGCACCGAGTGCCACCTATTTTTCTATGCAAATCATTCAGCAACACCACTTGTCTGCATAACCATAATGTCTTTGCAGTGTTAATTTTATTTTGGTTTGATATTTTGTTATTCTGTTTACTTTAGTTAATTCTTTGTTTTTAATGCTTTCATTTTAGTCTGCTTATTTGTTGTGTTTATTAATACATCACCAAGAGAGCTTTATTAATGATAGATTCTTGGCTTAGTGATCGTATTTAATAAAGAACAGTTTCATTTTCTTGGTTTTAATTCAAATAAATGGACATAGGATTGCATTTTAAGTTTGGTGTTGCTATGCAACACAATTTGCTTCAAATCTTTACTGGATACTTGCATTGATTCCAAGCGAAAGTGTCACATTAAGTTTGGTGTGCCACTTATTCTT
>NC_029790.2:63838540-63873037 GCF_000816755.2 Arachis ipaensis | reverse complement strand
AGGAATGGCTAGGAGTGAAGAGAGGACAATGGAATAAGTGAAATTGAATCATTGGACCTAAAGTTAGACCTATAGTTAACCTCAAACTTTTGGGTGAAAAGTTAGCCCCAACGTTAACCCCTAACTTTGAGGCTAACGTTGGCACATGAAAATCCTCCCTGGGCACCAAAAGTTTGCGCCAACGTTAGCCCCCTAACTTTGAGGCTAACGTTGGCATGAAGAAAACCTCCCTGGGCACCAAAAGTTTGCGCCAACGTTAGCCCCCTAACTTGGTGGCTAACGTTGGCACATGAAAATCACAAGAGGAAGAGCAAAAGTTTGCGCCAATGTTAGCCCCCTAACTTGGTGGCTAACGTTGGCGCCACACACCACAAGGCATACAAGGGGTATACTTCCAACAAGAATAACTTGAGCTACAGAGCTCCAAATGAGGTGATACAAGAAGCATTGGAAAGTAGGAATCAAGAGCTTTCCAAGCATATATGGCACTGCATGGTGGACACTAAAATTGAGGGAGAAAACTGCCCCGCAATGTGCATAAACGAACATAGTGGCAACCTGCAATGAGGCTAACTGACCTCTGCACCTTCAACGGAGTATAAATGTTGCTCAACTTCACACAATTCACTCAATATTAGCTTGACTAAACTAATCACCCACTAAAGTTGCTTGATCCATCAATCCCTGTGGGATCGACCTCACTCCCGTGAGTTTTTATTACTTGATACGACCCGGTACACTTGCCGGTTAGATTTGTGTGTTTTGGGGGAAATTTATTTTTCACCAAAATATTCATCATGTATCACACGTTTGTTGATTGTTAGATGAAAAGCAAATCCTTGAAAGCATGATTAGAGAAGACTTGAGTGATTAAACCCTAAAACACCGAGTGATGAGAGTGTATAGACACCTAGTGAGGGTTTGATCACTCAATTCTATGTTTCCACACTTCTCATCATGTATTCTTGTAAGTTTCTTCATTTTGATGAGTTGAATCAATTCTTTAGATTTTGATTGCATTGAATTATTTCTTTGCTTAGCCCTATATGTTCATATACTTGCCTGAAAATTTGTTGGTTTGTTTTCACCAATTCAATAGTAAAGTATGATATAGATAGATATAGATTGTATATAGTATACTTGCATGCATATAGATAGTTGCATTCAATAAGTTGTTGCCCTTTGATCATTCACTACAACATTTTGGGTTTATGGCCACGGTTTTTTTGGTCACTGTAAAAAACCTTGACTATAGCCCCTCTATGGTCACGGTTTTTTAGGGTGACAAAAAAAAGCTTGGTCATGGTTTTTTTGGAAAGGGTGACCATAGAGTACCTACGGTCACGGTTTTTTATAAAAGGGTGGCCTAAAAGGGTCTATGGTCACGGTTTTGATGGGTGACCTAACGGGGTCTATGCTCACGATTTTTTACAGTGACCAAAAAGGGTATATGGTCACGATTTTTCAAAAAAAGGTGACCTAAAAGGGTCTATGGTCACGGTTTTAGGGGGTGACTTAAAAGGGTCTATGGTCAAGATTTTGAGGGGTGGCCTAAAAGGGTCTACGGTCACGGTTTTGGGGGTGACCTAAAAGGGTCTATGGTCACGGTTTTTTACAGTGACCAAAAATGGGCTATGGTCACAGCTTTTCAAAAAAGGGTGACTTAAAAGGGTCTATGGTCATGGTTTTGGAAGGTGACCTAAAGGGGCCTATGGTCACAGTTTTGGGGGTGGCTTAAAAGGGTTTATGGTCACGGTTTTGGGGGTGACCTAAAGGTGTCTATAGTCAAGGTGTTTTATAGTGACCAAAAATGGTCTATGGTCACAGTTTTTCGGAAGGGTGGCCTAAAAGGGTTTATGATCACGGTTTTGTGGGGTGACCTAAAGGGGTCTATGGCCACGGTTTTAGAGGGTGACCTAAAGGGTCTATGGTCACGATTTTTTACAGTAACCAAAAAGAGTCTATGGTCACAGTTTTTCGAAAGGGTGACCTAAAAGGGTCTATGGTCACGGCTTTGGGTGGTGACCTAAAGGGGTCTTTGGTCACGGTTTTTGGGAATGACCTAAAGGATCTATGGTCACAATATTAGGAGGTGACCTAAAGGGGTCTATGGTCACAGTTTTAATCATTTGAGTTTTAATTAATTAAGATTTTTATGTATGTTTTATATTTTAAATATTTTTTCTTTCTAAAATTTAAAAATTTTAATAATTAAAAACTAATAATGATTTTATATGATTTACTTTAAATATTAAAATTTTAAATCTAATTTTATAAATAAAAAATTAGGTTGAATACTATTAATAATTTTAAATTAAAAATTGATTTAAAATTTAATAATATAAAAACTGATTTAATAACTTAATAACGGATGAAAAACTAGCCCAGTGATCACTTATATATAATGCTAAATTCGTTTTAATTGTAGTTTAAGTTTTAGCCATGGTACGGTATAAGATAATTGGAATAATATAAAAATTAATTTTGTACACTAAAAATTTAACCATTAAATCGATTATTAAGTTTTGTGCTTTAACTGGGGAAGAAAAACGACGCCGTCTCTTATTTATTTGAGAAAAAAAATTAAAATACACTGAAGAAAATTGAAGGGACTGAAGGAAATTGAAATCCCCCCCCCCTTCTTTCTTCCCCTAATTCATAATACTGTGAGAGTGAGACTTCTGAAGAAAATTGGAACTGCAAATCCCTAGCCCCTCATTGCCGCCGCCGTCCCAAGCTCCTCAGTGCCGCCGCCGTCCCAAGCTCCTCAACGCCGTTGCTTCTTCCTCTTCCCTATTTTGCAAAACCCAGAAAGCTAAGCACGTCGTCTTCATCTTCGTTGGCTTCTTTATTCGTCGAAGGTTAGTGGCCTCTGCTTCTTCTTTTTGTGGTCCGTCGAAGATTATATATTCCTTTTTGTGGTCCATTAACAAATCATCATTTCATAAAAGTTCATTGGTTTGAGCCGTAGCTAATAGTCAACCTTTGATTTGATAATCTAAATTATTCTCAAGAAATTAACACCTTTGTACCTTTTACATATTTTATTTTGTTGTTCCTAAACAAACACTTATAATCTTCTTGCCTTAGACTTGTTTTTCTTTTTTCCATTAATTATTTGTTTTTTCCTCCTATGTGGCGTTACATTAATTAAGCTAACAACTCAAATGTATAAGTCAAAATAGTTGCTTATATGTTATATATACGTTATGTATGTGCAATGTTAACACTTGTCTTTATAGCAAGTTATAATATGTACAAACTGGTGATATTGCCAAACTTCCACTACTTTGCCATTACTCTGTTAAGGTACATACCTTGTTAAATTAATAGTTTCATTTTATTTTATTTTATTTTAATTAATTAATTATTAATTAATTATGGTCCTGCTTGACATTTGCTGAAATCAGATGCCTCTGTGAATGTGATAATGATCTTTATTTATATGTGAGGAGAACAAACCCCATGTGCATAAGATTTTATACTCTATTAGTGGTGCATGAATAATGCATTTCCTTATTAGCTTCCTTTGACACTTTATCGATGTTGTTAATAATTAACTACCTTCAAAGTTGCTTGAAAAGTAGCTCATTATACAAGGCAATGAAAGAACTTTAATAATTTGTGTCTAAATTGAATTTTGTTGGCATAATTTTGACTCTGATCTACTTTTATTTGTAAGGTTGAAAATATATTTTCAGATGCACACTCTAATAGATAGTTTACACAAAATAAATAAAGTAATAACAAAATGTTGATTAGTGACTTGTTAAGTTGCTGTTTGATATGGACTTATGGCACTTAGTGTTTTGAATTTTGAATTTGTGATAAGTGATTTGTGATTTGTGATTTGTGATTTTGTTATGCTGCTGGTTTGAATTAATTTAGGGGTGATTATTTGTTATGCTGCATTATAGAAAATTTTTTAATCATGTATAGAAAATTCTTGTTCACAGGTCTATTTCATGAGTCTTTACCTCCACAAATTGACGATGTTTTTGGTTTCTGAAGTCTAATCTATCCCTTTTTGAGCTCGTCAGTTTTGCAACATTGACTCGGTAATTTAAAGCTCAACCATATTCTCCATTATTACACTGCATTATTAGTTAGCACTTAGCACTGCTACTCTATATTATGTATATATCAAGATCATGGGACACTAATGGGAATTATTCTACCTATTTTAGATGTGAACCCA
Source organism: Arachis ipaensis (assembly GCF_000816755.2). NCBI lineage: Eukaryota > Viridiplantae > Streptophyta > Magnoliopsida > Fabales > Fabaceae > Arachis > Arachis ipaensis. The sequence continues at coordinate 63,868,839 of NC_029790.2, read as the reverse complement.
TGTTAATAAAAAAAGTTAACTTAATAAATGAAAAAAAATGTACATTAATATAGGAACTTAAAATTGGGCATTATTCGGTTTTCCCTTTCTGAACTTGATTATTTTGACTTTATTTTGTGTACAGGATAATTTTTTCGTACTAGTAAAGAGAACAGAAGTTGAGTAGTTGCCGTGGCACCGTTTATAACAACTTCATATGGCATCTCAAAATGAAAGAACTAAGCAGTAAGTTTATCTCGTAATTCCCATATATAACAATTTGATAGCCCATTTAACTAGGGTAGTAAGCGGATATATGGTATCTAGATTGTCACTATAACTGACTATTAGATCATGTTTAGTAACTTCAAATATTTGCATTCTTAGGTTTAATCATGTTTTGTCAAAAGATTGGATGGATTTACCAAGATTTGAGAACAAGTACACAGTTGGTGTAAATAATTTTTTAGAGTTTGCCTTCGTAATTGGAAAACCGGTTGGAAAATAAATCCAATGTTCGTGTGCAAAGTGTGGAAACATTTATTGGCATGAATGAGAAGACGTATATGAGCATCTTATTTGCTATGGGTTTGTCGAAGGTTATAAACGATGGATTAATCATGGGGAATCAGTAATCCCAACAGTTGTAGATAGTGACATGGATGATCGAGGGGGTGTTGATGATATTGACGGGTTGTTGCGTGATACATTCGGAAATATGACAAATCTTGAAGAGGCGAACAACGGGTTGACTGAAGATGCAAAGAGATTTTATAAGCTGGTAGACAAAGTAGGTATAGAATTATATCCGAACTGTACTACTGAATTTTCGAGACTATCGTTTATCATTCGTTTTTACCACTTGAAGTGTCTGCATGGTTGGAGTAACACATCTCTTACCTCCCTCTTAGAGTTATTGAAAGAAGCTATACCTGATTTGAACATTCCCACTTCTTTTAATAAAGCTAAGAATATGGTTAAAGACTTGGGTCTTGACTATGAAAAGATTGATGCATGTCCTAATGACTGCATGCTGTATCGAAATGAGTACATAAATGACTCATTTTGCCATATCTATGGAGAGTCTCGATATAATCAGACTCCTACTATGGATGGCAACGAAGATTACTTTACGTTTCCGAATAAAGTTCATAAGGTTACTGCGAATACCTTAACATACTTTCCTTTAATACCAAGGCTTAAAAGGCTTTTTATGTGCCCAGACACAGCAGAGGCGTTGAGGTGGCATGACGAGCAGCGTTTGAAAGATGATTGCATAAGGCACCCTACTGATGGCCAAGCATGGAAGAACTTGGACACTCGGTACCCAAACTTTTCAAAAGAACTTCGCAACTTGAGGCTTGGTTTGGCAAGTGATGGTTTTAATCCTTTTCGAACTATGAACGTGTCACATAGCACATGGCCAATTGTCTTAATGGTGTACAATTTCCCCCCTTGGATGTCCATGAAGTCAAAATACTACATGCTCTCTTTACTCATACCTAGACCTTGTTCACCAGGAAATAATATTGATATTTTTTTGCAACCATTGATCGAAGAGCTGAAGGAGCTATGGGTGTCAGGTATAGATACATATGATTCTTTTGAGGGAGAAACTTTTCAAATGCATGCTGCACTACTTTAGACAATCAATGATTTTCCAGCATATGCGATGTTGTCTGGTTGGAGTACGAAAGGGAAGCTAGCTTGCCCTTGTTGTAACCATGATACTTCTTTTTGTTACTTGAAACATAGCCAAAAGACAGTTTACATGGACCATAGGATATTTTTGCCAGTTGATCATGCATGGAGGTCTAACAAGAGATCTTTTAATGGAAAACTAGAATTCAAGGGTCTACCACGAGTGTTAACAGGTGAAAAGGTTCTAGATATGCTAAAGTCAATAGATAATGCCCTTGGGAAGACGCAAAGCAAAAGTAAAGGCCAATGGAAAAAAAGATCAATATTTTTTGAGTTACCATATTGGCAGCATTGTATGATCAGGCACAATCTTGATGTAATGCATATCGAAAAAACATATTCAACAGTATAATCGGTACCTTATTGGATATTCTTGGAAAGACAAAGGATCATGCAAAAGCTCGTTATGATCTTAAGGAGATGGGCATTCAAAAGAATCTTTACCCAATAAATTCGAAGGATTGCAAAAGAACTAAACTTGATAGAGCATGCTTGATGGAAAGTGCTTCAAACATTTCTCATTGTGTACAACAAGAAGAGAGAAAGCTTTACGGTTACAAGACTTATGATGCTCACTTCATGTTGCATTACCTGTTGCAAATACCAATCAAGAGCATTCTTCCAGATCATGTTGCTGTTCCTCTAGTTCGCTTGTGTTCCTTTTTTCGTCAGCTATGTCAAAAGGAAATCTCTTTAGAAGAGATTAATGGTTTGGAGTCAGAGATTATAGAAACTTTGTGCCAGTTGGAGACGATTTTTCCCTACCTTTTTTGATAAAATGGTTCATTTGCCTATTCATTTAGCTAATGAATTAAGGTTAGGTGGTCCCATCCAGTTTCGATGGATGTATCTGATTGAGAGATACATGTGCACACTAAAAGGGTATGTACGTAATAGAAGTCATCCAGAAGGATCAATTGTGGAGGGTTATTTGGCTGAAGATTGTTTAACTTTTTGTTCAAGATATTTGCATGAGGGGGTGAAAACAAGATTCAATAGAGTATCTCGGAATAATGATGAAGGCACTTCAACCAAAGAGCCTGATTCAAACTTGTTCAAAAAACAAAGGAAGTCTATTGGGTGGAAAAAAAGGGCAACTAATTATTTTGGACGAGAAGTCACTCCTTGAAGCTAATGCATATGTATTGAACAATTGCGTTAACGTGGAGCCCTACATGAGGTAAATTTTCAAGAAACTCTAATTTGGTCACATTATTATATACTAGTTGGCAAGCTGTGTCAAGTGAGACTAAAATTTCAATGTTGGATTATGCAAAGGTAAGTAGACCATTCTCCTTTTTAAATTGTTTAGAATTAGGCTTAGCATGTATGGTAAAATAACATAATTCACTATTTATTCGTAGTCTAAATATAACATTCCAAGAGATGCTGAGCCTTGGATGATAGATACCATTGGAGATTCAAGGAAGCAATTTAAGAAACAAATAAAAAAATATCACTATACACCGTATAGCTCATTCAGAGAGATGATGAAAAATCATCCAACGAGACTGTACCTGAACTGCATTTTAGAAAATTATTTCAATTTTGGAGTCTTGATATCATCAAAGTAAGTTATTTTCACAACTTTCACGGCTTTATTAATGGTATCGTGTATTTAACTAACTTTATGTATTTTTACATTATAACAATGTGTAGGTTATTTCTGACAAAAATCGTGAAAATAGATCCAAACAAAAATGGAATCATCGAATGGGTCCAGTTAGTATTGAATTAGTACGCATTGAATTGGTATTATATTTGTGCTTCTTATTTAAGTATCTTTGCATCTTTCATGTCATCTGTGTTGACTTCATCTGTGTTGACTTCGAGAAATCTTGGTGGTTTCTTTGTAGCGTGCAAAAAAAGAGGACAATGAAGATCCATCACAGTCTGAGATGTTTATTGTAACTCGTACTAACAAGAATGGAGAGACTGATTCGGGAACACAAGAGACGATTGTGAGTTGTTTAGTTTCGTAGAAATGTACACTAAACGAAATGTATAAATCATTTTTTTATTTTCAGCATATGCGCACATGAACTTATTTCAATTTTACTTGTGTGTAATAGGATCATCTTCAAAATTTGAAGCAAGCTGGATATAGTGATGATGAAGCACTTCAAACACTTTTTGGAAAAGAGAGACATGGTAGAGTTCGTTTCTATGGTCGATCAGTAACAAAATCCTCTCTTAAAAAGGATAAGCAAATCCGACAAATGCAACAACAACATACTGAAGTGGTTTCAACTATGGAGAAAAATCAAAATAACTTAACTTCCAAGTTGGATGGTTTCTATTGATTTCACACCCGATATGGTTTTTCTGTTTCGCTGGTGTTAATTACTTGATTTGTTTGATGGGTTGGAAGCTGATTTGTGGTTGTTTCTTTGTGCTGGATTTTTTTGAGTTTTAAGTGACTTCAATAGGGGAGGTAAAGTTCCACTCAAAGATAGATTAAAAACATATAAACATTACCAAATGGCTTAAAACCTTAGCAAATGCTCCTTGTTATTTAGTGGTTGAAATTTACATGTTGATTGACTTATTTAACTTGTGCTCCATATTCATTACTCAACTGTACTGCATGCATCATCAAAAACATTTTTGTTCTGTTCTAACTTCTTTATTTCTTTTGCTAGCAGGAGGACATGATGTGAAGAAAATATGTTCTATACAAATATAAGATGGGATAGGTCTTATAATGATTTTCGTTATCTAAATGTATTATTTTGATGTGTACTCTACATTTTGATAAGAGACTTTATCCGATATTATATGTAATGGATAAATCACACCCTATTTTGATAGTGTTGTAATGGATATCTAGTTTTTAATGAAACTTTTATGATCTACATTTATTGAATTTCTCATTCTTAGATTTATTTTATGATTATCATCATTTTGGGATGTGATTATGCTTTAAAAAATTCATAAAATAAAACAGGCTATGGTGACGGTAAAAACTGTGACCATAGAAAAGTTATGACTACGGTAAAAACCGTGACCATAGATAAAGCTATGGTCACGGCGAAAAACCAGGACCATATATAAGGCTAGGGTCACGGTTTTAAGGAGGGGTGACCATAGATAAGCTATGACCACGGTGAAAACTGTGACTATAGATAAGGCTATCATCGCGGTTTTATGGTGGGGTGACCATAGTTAAGGCTATGGTCACGGTTTAAGGAGGGGTGACCATAGGGGTTATGGTCACGGTTTTAATCGTGACCATAGCTAAGGCTATGGTCAAGATTTTTGAGAGGGGTGACCATAGAGGTTATGGTCACGATCAAAACCGTGAGAATAGATAAGTCTATGGTCACTGTTTTAGGTGTGGTGACTATAGAGGCTATGGTCATGGCCAAAACTGTGACCATAGATAAGGCTATATGGTCACGGTTTTTGGGAGGGGTGACCTTAGAGGTTATAGTCACGGTCAAAACGGTAGCCATAGATATGGCTATGGTCACGGTTTTTGGTGGGGTGACATCGAGGCTATGGTCACGGTTTTGGGAAGGGGTGACCATAGATGTAACGACCCAACTTCTAGCATGTCTAGATCATACTAGAAATCGAATGTTACCAACTTGTTTTTCCTTTTTGTATTATTAATTGATAAATATAAGCTTGTACGTTGTTAAAACCCCGCGAATTTTACAAGTAATTTTTTTTAACAAGAATAATTTAAAGTCGCATACCTTCCATATATCAAGGGATAATTAAACGTTCACATACATAAGACAAAAGATAACAGAATATGGAACAACACACTATAATATACATCATGTTACAGAAGTGGCTCAGTTATATAAGCATAGAACTATAGTACAGCACCCCTAAGTCAGTGACTCATATAGTATATACATATATGTACATAAGACGCCCCAGGGCCTGGCCTGACCAAAAGCCCCTAAGTTGGCACCCAGGCTAGCCTAACTCTATGATATGCCTATTCCCTCTAATCATGCTAACAAAAGTGAGGGAGACACTCTAATGTACTGAAGTTAGACTAGGCGTCTCAAAAAGTCTCCTCAATCCTGGTCCAGAGTACCTCACAGAAAATCACCGGGCGAATGGTGATGCTCGCCTGCTGGCGCCTCGCCTGGCTCATCGTCATCACTGTCAGAGGAGATAACTATGAAGTTAGGATCTTCCTCTGGATCTTCTTCTTCCTCGTCCTCTTCTGCCGAAGTGATAGCAGAGGAACCACTGCTGGCCACAGAAACCATAAAAGGATAGCTACCAAACAAAATACAGTCTGGAGAAGGAGGTGTCGCCTCCATGATCTAATCATACTCATGTCCCTGCTGCTCATCAAAGACAGGAGGCTCGATCGGCTCAGGTAAAGGATCAAGCTCGGGTGGCAACACAGGAACACCCCACTCATCAAGGACAAAAGGTGCAGGAGGTGCCTCATGGATAAGCTGGGCAGGTATAGGCTCATCAGGTAGAGGAGGTTCAGGTGGAGGAGGATAGTCAGGTGGAGGTGGCATCTGCTCCTCAGGATGAGGTATCCCAGGTCCGCCGGGGTGTAACCAAGATAAAGAAAAGTCATAGGGTGCATCAGGATTAAAATATGCTGTCCTAATAGGGTACTGGAAAGGTCTACCACGAACTACATAATTACGGATACGAGGTACCGCACAGTAGATGTCATACTCGCCACGCACCGGGTCCTCGTGGATATACGGTGGATCAATCTCGTAGAGTAGGACTCCTGTGTCCATCTGTAGAGGTGTAAGGGGTAAGAACTGAAGAGTTCTTAGTAAGGTCGGGGTTTACAGTTAAGTTCATTTATAATGTCCGTGGTCATAGAAGTATAAATAAATGTAGAGTAATATGTACATAACAGCAACATAAACTAACACATGAACAAGAGAGAAAATAGGAAATAAATGCACATTCACACATTATTATGCAATCACACAGTTATGCTCAAACAAACAAGGAATAGAACAAGAACACAAGAAGATAAGCAATAAATAATGCACAAACAAGTATGATGCATGTCTGTCCCTACTGCAGGTAATGAGCTGATTTGTCGGTTTCGACCCGCACCCGACGCAATCCGACCCTCCAGGTCAGATAAGGCCTTCCCAGAACTTAATCCCAGATTAAGTACCGCATACCCTCTACCAAGTACTCTCGACTTGCAGGGCTGGTATTTGCTCAAATCTCAATATACCGCAGGTATGCGAGTCAGGCCTCTACCAAGCATTCAGCTCGCAGGGCTGGTACTACTCTACCGCAGCCTGTCTGGGAAGCAACATCACAATACGGGCGTCCCCGCACAACATTCACAAGCATTGCCCGAAGGCTCATAATTCACATATAACCATACTCTCCATCACTTAGCAATCATCATAAATCCAAGTTTCCATGATCAAACCCTCACACATACACCCAAAATCAAATCTCAAACAACAAGATCTGGTTTAACACTTCAAGAACACAGCCAATCATTGATTAATTTACCAAACCTTACCTCCTTTGCTACTGTCCGAGATTGCACTAAAAACAAGCTTCCAGAAGCACTTTTACGCCTATTTTAACATCAAAAACAACTTTAGAATCTTATGAACCATGAAGGCTGAAGCTTCATGATGATGAAAAGAAGGTTTTCCTGACCTTAAGGTAACTAGAAATCACGTTTTCTTGGAGCTTTTAGGGATTGAATAAGAGATCCTAAGAAAGAACATGAAGAAAACATCATTAACTTAAGGAACCACCATGGCCGAATCTTCAAGGAGGAGGAGCAGCCTTCATACCTTGTTTTACTCCATGAAAAGTAACATAGAAATGAAGAGGAGGAAGAGGTGAACACTTTGGTAAGATTAGATTTTTGATAGGGGTTTTGGTTTGAGAAAGAACGGAGAAAGTAGCTCAGGTGTTCATGGAAGCTTCACCGGCTCGTCACATAGAGACTAACCACGGAAATCAGAATTTTAAAATTTGGGCCCAAAGTGGCTTAAAAACGCAACTCCTTGTGACATGCCTACTTAGATTAGGAGAGGTGTCCTGTGCAATCAAGCTGCTGACTCAGCAGCTTGATGACGCAGCACCTGTGCAGTGGAGGTGCTTATATGCATAGAAATTCCTAAAAATTCTGTAAAAATTCCGTTTGATCCCGAAAAAGCGCCGTTTCTTCGGGGCTAGGCTGTTACAGTAGAGGCTACCGTGACCATAGATATGGCTATGGTCACGGTTTTTGGGAAGGGGTGACCATAGAGGCTATGGTCACGGTGAAATAGATAAGGCTATGGACACGGTAAAAAAACATGGCCTAAACTGCCAAAATTTTGAATATTACAACCGTGACCATAGGAACCGTGACCATAGATGAAAAAACCATGACCATAGGTCTATGGCCACGAGAGAATAGGTCACGGCGGAAAAACCATGACCATAGGTCAAAAATCGTGACCATAGACCTATGGTCATCCTTTTCACTAGCTATGGTCACGGTTTTTAGACCTTTTTTTGTAATGATTCTCCTTTGTTTGTGTTTAGCATGAGGACATGCTATTGTTTAAGTGTAGGGGAATTGATGAGTCCATATTTGATGGTAAATTTTGGCTTAAATTAGACGAATTTCATCATATAAACTCGTACTTAAGTACCAAAATAGCATACTTTTGTGTTTTATCCCTAAATTGAACCTAAATATGAATACATGCATTTTTGTGCTTAAATTGAGCAATTTAATCCCACTTTTATGCCATTTGATGCCATGACATGTTTATTGAGTGAATTCAGGTTAATTAGGCACAAATGGGTCGGTAGAAAGTGGAAGGAAGCATGCAAGAAGGGAGAACACATGAAGAAAAACAAGGAGAAGCACACAGTCAAGTGTGCATGTGCACAACCCTCTGTGCGTACGCACAAGAGCAGAATTAGCATGTGTACGTACGCAGAAGTCCCTGTGCGTGACTTCATTAATGAAGCACGTGGCTCACGATTTTGGGGGTCTCTTGGCCCAATTTTGAGTGTGCTAAAGCTGATTTTGGATGCTATATGAAGGGGACAGCATCACATATCAAGGCATTAGTTTAGGAGGCCTCATTACATACATAATTTAGAAGTAGGAGTAGTGTAGAGTAGAGAATTCTCTCTTAGGGTTTGACATAGATTTCATTGTAGCATTTTATAGTTTAAGTTTTTAGCTTGGATTTTGTTTTTTCTTTATTGTAAGTACTCTTTAAATTCACTACTCTTACTACATTTTGCTCATAGTTCAAGTTACTTGTTAATATATACAATTTTGATTTCATGAATCTTTTGTTTATGAATTTGATGTTTTATGGTTCCTATATGCTTGATTGAGTGTTTATTGTTGATATTATGAATAGTTTAGTTATAGTTTTTTTATTTTCCTTTGCTATTTCCTATGTTTTGGTTTTATGCCTACCAAGTGTTTGTGGAAATGCCACTTGGTAACTTTGAGTAGATTTTCACACCTTGGGTTAGGAAATGAGTTCCTAGGATACTAGAGTCATAATGTTCGACATTTAGTGGTAATTCTTGGGTAGTTAGTTGATTCTTGTTTCCATTGACGCTAGCTTTTTACCAATTAATTTGGTAAGTTAGCTAGGACTTATGGATTAAGGTCAATTATGCTTGCTTGACTTACTCCTTGATGTTAGGGGTTGGCTAAGCCAGACTAACTCATCATAGTTGCCATAGTTGTGGTTATGACAATGATAGGATTCCTTAATTCTCATTCCCAAGTCAAGGCTCTTTTATGCATATCTTAGCATTTTCACTAGTTTTGACCTTGCTTCTTTTAAATTGCATTAATTGCCTTTTATTACTATTTCTTAGTTCTTTAATTCCTTAGTTCTTTTAATCTTTTTGTTCTTTGATTTCAAAAAACCCTTTTTCCTCACAACCGAAAGTGTGACATCTTAATTAGTTTAATTTTCTGTTTTAGTGGATTAGGTTGTTAGTCTAGGTTAGATTAGGTGAAAAGTGTTGGATTATTAATCTAATTTGCTATTTCTTGCTGCTGAATTATTCATTGTTGGATTGTGATTGTGGTTATAATTTGTTGCTTGGTATTGAATTTTTGCATGTTTGATATTTGTTCATACCAAGTGCTTGTGACATTGCCTTTAAGAATGCTTTTGGATTTCTAAATTGCATGTTGTAGCTAGCCACCATGTAATTTGATTTTCTTATTTATCGTTAGGCAATTGCTTCTAATTGATGCATTTGTTGCTAGGTGATGCTTGCTTATGTTGATTTTTATTTACATCACGTAGTTGATGCATTGAGATTGTGGAATTGTGAAATTGGATTCTAAGCTTACCTAGTGACATCTTTTTGCGCTTTTCAAGCTATGTGAACCATGCTTGCTATGTGATTGATTTCACGTTATATCTATCCTTTCCTAAGTTTTATAGCACCCATGTTCTCCACTTTATGTCAATTAGGTGATGCGAATAGAAATTCAAAGTGTGTCACTGATTGATGTGTGAGTTCTATATTTCATTTGGTCCGTTAAGTTCTCTTGTACATCAACCAAATTCCATTCATATTTGTAGTAAAGTAATGGAAAAATAAAATTTATTGTTCCATAGAAATAAAATTACAAATCCTCTCTACAATTTTTCATTCATTAATAGAAGGAAAATATTTATAAGAATGGTCGGTTGTTAGTGCACGAATTTCCATACTAACGTGACCACTAACGTGGAATGGGAGCGAACTTGCAACGTTAGTGGTAAAGTTACCACCAATAATGCCTTCGAAATCCATCATAACCCACGTTAGTTGCCACGTTAGTTACACTAACGTGGAAGAAAGGGGAAGCTCCAACGTTAGTGGTAAACGTGAACACCACTAACGTTCCAAAAGGCCACACTAAGCCACGTTAAGAGTCACGTTAATCCAATTAACGTGAACTCTAACGTGGAGTAAAGAGGAAGTCGCAAGCGTTAGTGACACTCACCTTTGTCACTAATGCTAGACCAAGCCTAGATTGCCTACGTTAGTGGTCACGTTAACACCACTAACGTGAAGGGTAACGTGGAGCAATGAATGATAGGCCAACGTTAGTGACACTCACCTTTTTCACTAACGTTGGAGATGGCAAGCACACCCATGTTAGTAGTCACGTTAATTCCATTAACGTGAAGCACTAACGTGGAAGGAAGGGGCATTTTGAAGTGTTAGTGACAAAGGTAAGTGTCACTAACGCTCTCGAGCCTTGGCATGCCAACGTTAAGGGCCACGTTAGTTACACTAACATGGACCATTAACGTGGAAGAGAGGGACAAAGAGCAACGTTATTTGTAAAAGTTAGTGCCAATTGCGCTTGCGAAGGGCTAAGAGGCTACGTTAGTGGTTATGTTAGTGCCACTAATGTTGAAGTTAACGTGGATCAACTAGTTTGGAACGTTAGTGACAAAGTTATCGTCACTAACGCTATCGAACCCAAGTTTACACTTAACGTTAACGCCACTAACGTCCTAACTAACTTACCATCATGCCTAAATCACACTTTCTTTGCAAGCAAAGCTGAGCCCACAAAAGACTGTAACTGCTTCAACTAAAGATCAAGGGTCCATATCCAAGACTTGAAGAGCTAACTAGAAGATCTGAAGAGTAGTATATATAGGGATAGTTTTGAATTAAAAAGGGATCTGGGACTTGAGAACTATACTTTGTATATTTTACTTTTTCTGCAATTTCTAGTTTAATTTCAGGATGCACTCTTCTCAACCATCTTCCATTTCCAGAGCTATGAACAACTAAACGACTTTTTCATTGGGTTAGGGAGCTCTATTGTAATTTGATGGATCAATTATAGTTTTCATTCTTCTCCTTCTTTTTTTCTCTTGATTTTACTAGAAAGCTTTCGTTCTTCATTCAATTGGTTAGCTAGCTTGGAAGAGAAGCTCTTTATAATTGGATCTCCTCGGAACCTTGGAAGAGGAATGAGAAGATCATGCTAGAAATGCTTTCTCATGTTGGACTGAATTGGGGTTTGGATGGATATGGTGACATATAATCCTACCAATACTTTGATTTGGAAATACATGTGGTATAATCAGTGACCATACTTCATCTCTTCCCATGAGCAATTAAATCAAGGAATTGGGCAATTGTTTAAGCTTAGAGAGATTGGGTTGCCAAGGAATTCGGATCCAATCACTTAAGATTGCCAAGGAGATTAATGAATGCATTGATTGAGGAAGAGATGAGAATGAACTTGATCCAGAGAATATAACATCTCCTAAGCCCAATGAATCCCCCATTTTATAATCTTACCCATTCTCTTTATTTTTTACCATTTACTTTTATGCTCATATACCCAAATCCCCATTTAAGATTCTGCAATTTATTTTTTGCCATTTACATTCCGCCATTTATTTCCAGTACTTACATTTTCTGCTATTTACTTTTCCGCCATTTAATTTTCTACAATTCCTCCACTAAATTTCTGCTTAGCTCAACTAGAACTTAACTCTAATTAAAGTTGCTTGACCAATCAATCCCTGTGGGAATCGACCTCACTCTATTGTGAGTTTTTACTTGATGACAATTCGGTATACTTGCCGAAGGGAAATTTGTTGAGAGACAAGTTTCCGTGCATCAAGTTTATGGAGCCGTTGCTGGGGATTGATTTTGTATCGACAATGATTAAGTTGGAGGATAACTAGATTGAGCAATTTTCTTTTCTTTTGTTTAATTCCATCTGAGTGATTTACTTTCAATTTTAGCTATCTTCTTCCCTTTTTCCCTTACCCGTTTGTTGTGTTTTCTTAGTTGTTTACAATTTAGTTCACTAACTCACTAACTGTTTGATACATTACACCACTCACACTAACAGCCATTCTAACAAGAGTAATTTCTTCATTCATTTTCTTTCTTGCTTTTTGCTTTGTTGGTTGTATGACAGGTAGAAGAAGCGGGGCTTCGACTTCCTTTGATTCTGAACCTAAGAGGACCTTTCTTAGATTAAGGAGGGAAGCAAGAGGAAAGAGAGTCGTTGGTGCTGAGGAAGAGAAAGAGTATTTTGAAACAGACATGGAGGAGAATATGGAGAACCACCATGAAGAAGAAGTTCACAACCATGCCAGAGAAGGCCCAGCAAATCATGCTGGGCAAGAGAGAAGAGTTCTAGGCTCTTACATCAATCCAAACCCAAGAAATTATGGAAGTAGCATTCAAAAGCCAACCATACATGCCAATAACGTTGAACTAAAACCCTAGCTCATCACCCTCGTTCAGAACAACTGTGCATTTGGAGGAAGTGTCCAAGAAGACCTCAATCAACATCTAACCACCTTCCTAAGGATATGTGATACTTTGAAGTCTAATGGTGTTCATCCTGACACCTATAGACTACTTTTGTTCCCTTTTTCACTCAAGGATAAAGCATCTAAATGGCTGGAATCCTTCCCGAAGGAGAGTTTAACAACCTGGGAAGAGGTGGTAAACAAATTTTTGGCGAAATTTTACCCTCCTCAAAGAATCAACAGGTTGAGAGCTAAGGTACAAACCTTCAGACAACAAGATGGTGAAACTCTCTATGAAGCATGGGAGAGGTTTAAGGATTTAACAAGAAGGTGCCCGCCAGACATGTTCAATGAATGGGTGCAATTACACATTTTCTATGAGGGTCTTTCTTATGAATCAAAGAAGGCAGTAGACCACTCATCTGAAGGATCTCTGAACAAAAAGAAGACCATTGAAGAAGCCATAGATGTCATTGAGACTGTAGCTGAGAATGACTACTTCTATGCTTCTGAAAGGAGCAACACTTGAGGAGTGATAGAGCTGAACAACATGGATGCTCTGCTGGCTCAAAACAAGATGATCACCAAGCAGCTGGCTGATCTTACCAAGAGGATGGAAAGGAACCAAGTTGCAGCAGTCACCACCTCATCAGCAGCTCAAGAAGGAGTAAATACAGAGGAAGAGGGTGACCGGAAACAAGCCAACTATATTGGGAACTCACCTAGGCAGACCCATGATCCATACTCCAAAACTTATAGTCCTGGTTGGAAGAACCACCCAAACTTTGGGTGGGGAAATCAACAAGATCAAGGCCAAGATCAGAGACGTCACAACCCCAACAACAATGCAACTCACCAATATTCCACACAGAGATCATATCAACACCCACCCAATAATACCTCTCAACATCCATATCAAAAGCAAAATAGCCCTTCTCACCCCTCCAACCTCAACTCACCATCACCATCCGAGACTCTACTTGAAGGCATATGCAAGGAAATCCAAGATAACAGAGTGTTCAAGGACGAGGTGTGAGCTAATATCAAAAACCAAGGATACACTATCAAGAGGCTGGAGTCTCAAGTGGGATACCTCTCTCAGCAGATTCCCAAACCTACTGATAGCTTCCCAAGTGACACAGAGAAAAATCCGAGAGGTGAAGCAAAGAAAGTAAGATGGGAAGAATGCAAGATGGTCACTATAAGTGATAAGGGGAGTGAGAAAGAACTGAACAAACCCTTAGAACACTCTCGAGATATTCCAGTAGAGAAGCAAGAAGAGGGTAACTAAGAACCCAACTCCACACAGAAGAAGGGGTTAAGGGAGAAGGAGATTCTGAACCCATATGCACCTTTTCCCCATAGACTCAAGGGTGGTGTAGAAAGGAAAGTGTACTCAAAATTCCTCGACATGTTTGCATCTCTCCATGTAAACATATCATTCATCAAGGCTCTCCAACAAATACCCTCATACATTAAATGTATGAAAGAGCTGCTGACCAAGAAAAACTCACTAAAGGGAGGGAAAACAATAGTGATGAATAAAGAATGCAGTACTCTCATTCAGACAGAGTTGCCTACAAAAAGGAAGGACCCAGGGAGTTTTCACATCCATTGTGCTATAGGAGAAACAAGGATTGATAAGGGACTCTGTGACCTAGGAGCAAGCATCAACTTAATGCCTTTATCCCTTTTGAAGAAGCTTCAGATCAATGAGCTAACGCCCTCGGATGTAATCATCAAGTTGGCTGACAAAACTCAAAAACAAGCAATAGGAGTGGTTGAAAATGTGTTGGTGAAGGTTGGGAACTACTTCCTTCCCACAGACTTTGTTATCTTGGAGATGGAAGAGAGTCATCTCCATCCAATCATATTGGAAAGACCATTCCTAGCCACAGCCAGGGCACTCATAGATGTAGAATGAGGGGAGCTAATATTGAGGATACATGATGAACAACTTACCTTCAATATCTTAAAACCCTCACAAGAAGCAGATCAAGAAAATAAAGAATCAAGGGTAGATCACAATAAGGCACTGGTGGAAGAAACAAGCACTAAATCACAAACAATACACCTGGAAATCCCTTTGGTTGACAAATAATACAGTCAGAAGGTACAACAGCTGAAGGAAACCCAAGAGGAGCTAAACCCACCAGAGTCGTATGAGACTAGCAACAAAATTTCCTTGGAAAAAAGAGGCCACAAGGAGCAGGATAGCATTAAAAGAAACAAGAAAGAAGGCGCCAAGGGGATGGAGGAACAAGAAGATCCCTACAGAAGATTTCTCTCCAGGGGATAAAGTAATCTCTGCTTATTTCCCAGCTATTCCATCTCATCTCCCCACCATTCCATCTCAGCTGCCTAAAGTTTACACCATCAGCAGAATTCTATCCTTGGAACATGTGGAGATCCTTAATGAAGCCAACGGAGATAGATTCACTGCGAGAGGGGAAGATTTGAGGCATTACCAACCACCCTGACAAAGGCAAAACGCAAGCTAATGACGCTAAAAAAGCGCTTCATGGGAGGCAACCCATGTTTTATATCTTTTCAGTTTTTTTAGGATGTTTAAAGTAGTTAATAAAGCAAGGTTCGTGAACTCCAAATCAACTCTGACAAACACTTAGATGAACCCTTGTATGCAACATATAATGAACAACAAGTTTGGTGTTCCAGGCACACTAAGAGGACAAGAACACAATTCATATCTTGTTACTCTTAGAGCCTTAATCAACTCTTTTTACACGACATGGTCATAAACTAAGTTTGGTGTCACCAATGTTGCATACATGAACAATTAATCGGTCAGTTGGGTTGTATTCATGAATAGCATTTAGTTATTTAAAAACAAAATTTTAAAAAGTAGTTATTCCTTTTATCTTGTAAGAGAAATAAAAGGAAGATTGGATGGAATTGATGGGACAAATGAAGAAGGGAGTTCAGCCACTTCAGAAAGGGGGACTACACACATGTCTTTAAAAGGAATACATTGGGAAGTGTTGTCATGCAACATTGGAAGGAGAATATCTTTGGAAACCGAACCAACCCCATCATAAAAGTGGTGATCCTTGTGCTCATTTCATGTTAAACCCCAACCGTCCATTATTAGCCTATACCATCAATCCACACCTTCCATTTACTCACCACTTATCCATATAAGTGGCTCTTATTCCGTACCTCTTTGTATTCCAATTCTCCTTTCTTCATACTTCTTACTCTCGGAACACACCATCAAAACCACTCTCACCCACTCCCTTAGCTACACCCTTTCAACCATCCATACTTCTACAATTTCGAATTCAAAGAGCATTCATGGCATCATCAAGCTCCAAGAGGCAAAAGGGAAAGGCACCGGTGGAGAGCATTCCTTTTGATGAAAGAAGGTTCAAGACCGCCTTCCATGAGCTCCAATTTGAATGGATAAAGCACAAAAAAATATTGCCAGAATTGACATTCCAATTCAACGATGATGAGTGCCCACAGATTAGAGAGAAGATTGAACAAAGGGGTTGGCAAGAGCTCATGAACCCAGACACAAAGATAAATGCAAATCTCATTAAGAAGTTCTATGCCAATTAGCCAGAGAAGACACTACGAAGGCCCCTACCTTCCAAAGCTACGTGAGAGGAACAGAGGTGGACTTCAATCCAAATGCCATAATGAGGACTCTTCATCTGAGATCACAACCTTCTAATAAGCCCAGTTATCAAGCAAGAATAAGTAATGGCCCCGACAATGATGAACTTGAAGAAATTATGAACGACATGTGTGTTATAGGATCAGATTGGAAAAGGTATTCGGATAAGAGGCCACGGTTCATTAGAAGAGGAGACCTCATCCCGAAAGCCAAGGGATGGTTTGAGCTCGTGAGAAGATCTATCCTCCCAGCCTCAAACAATTCTGAGGTCAATATTGCTCGAGCTACTATGGTACATTGCATAATGAGGGGTGGAGACATCAATGTACATGAAATTATAGCTGAGGGGATTCAAGAAGCAGCCGAGAAGAGTGATCCCAGTGCTCGGCTTTGCTAGCCCAGTACCATCCTGAGACTATGTATGAAAGCCAAGGTAGTCTTCGAAGATAGCAATCCAAATTGGGTAAACCCTGGAAGGTTAGTTACGCTCCAGCGTATAACATATGTGGCACCTGCTCAACAACAAAGAAGGCCTCAGAGAAGGAAAAGAACGTCACGAGAAGAACTTCATCAAGAAGAACCTCATCAAGAGGAACCTCAACAAACAGAATACCAGCAAGAAGAGCAATACGATCCAACCAATATAAATCTGGTTCACATTTAAGGAGCCATTGAAGATCTAGGAAGGAGATATATGGAAGGACAAGAACAGCAACTACACTTTCAATCCCAAAGGATGGATCGTCAAGAAGAACTCCTCTCTAATTGGATGAATCAATAAGGGGAGTGGCAGAAACAACAAATGGAACAGCAACAGGAATATTACTCCCAGCTCACCCAAGCCATCAATCAAGTAACTGAAAGGCAAGAGCGTCAAGATAAACGCCTTCAAGAACTCAACCAACGTCAGTTAGATCAGATGAAAGCATTCAACGAGTTCAGCGTGCTTAATGAAGGACGACATCTCCACAGGGAAGAATTTAACATAAGCACTCAGGCCAAGTTGACTTATGTGGCTAGGCATATGCATAATTTGCACTCAGCCATCCCAAGGTATGATACAGTTCACAAAGACCTAACAGAACAAGAGGAGGGGAAGGTGAAACAACAGAAGGAAGCATTAAAGAAGAAGATGGAAGATGCTGGCTTCTGAAAAAAGTTGATCGGGAAGCGTAAAGGAAATGGGGATTCGAGCAATCAAGAAGGACACAAAGAGGACAAACAAGAGAGAGCATGGGCATCCCCATGAATAAAAGGTGGCAGAGTTCCTTTTCCTTTTCTTTCTTTCAAGCCTAAAATAAGGAAGATCATGTATGAAATAGAACATGCATCCATAAGTAGCTTAGGAATTTTCAATTCTGTCTTTAAGATTTCATTGCTTAAGTCTATGTGTGCTAGTTTAAGTTCTCTGTTTTCATTTTCATCCTGCTTAAATATATGCTTGTCCTTTAAGCTAAATAAAAGAAAATGTTATGAAAAACCAGAGTGGGGTTCATCTTGTGGAGTAAGTTCTCAATGTTTGTGGGGTGGTAATTGGCTAGCTAAGCTGGTCCACCAATAAGGTATACAGGCAACTACATGTTCTGAATCCTATGCTTGAAGCACATTCTATGAGACTAGCTAAACAACAAGATCCTAATAAGAAAAAGAGAAAAGAACAGTGAGAGTTTGAAAAAGAAAGAAAAAGAAATAAGGCTAGGCACCAAGGGTTTGAATCTTGAAGCATGTGTCTGTGGTGTTCTTGTGCAAAGGATCTGCTTGGATGAATAAGTTCTCTGGAGTGCTTTATCACTTGGTAACTTGGGTTAACTAACCCAGGATTATCAACTAAAAATCCACTATCAAGAGCAACCTTGCTACAGAAGACTTAGTAACCCAAAGAGATGCTGGATACCAAGGCCTCAAGTAAAAGAAAATAACAAACCATATGCATGTGGTGTGCATGTATGGGGAGAGAGACTTGAGGGAGTAAGTCCTTAGGGGTGTTTCAACACCTAGCACCTTGAACCAACTGGTTCGGGAGTGTTAGATGAAAGCTTATTTTAAAGAGTTGCCCCCTCACAAAGCACTTAGCCTAAGAATGCAATAAACCCTGAAAAGAAGGGGGAGATCAAGGAATAAGGATCTCATAGGATGCAATCAAGCAAGTATTCAAGAGCATGATAAAGACCTGAAAACCAATAAAGGAATGAACCTAAGTTGCTTGCTATGCATGAAACCCCATAAACCAAGAACTTTACTTCCATAATAAGAACTTGCTTCTCTTGTTGTTTCATTCATCTTTCTTATGTTTCAGAACTTGCTTAGGGACAAGTAAGCTTTAAGTTTCGTGTTGTGATGCCAGGGTATTTTAGCTAGTTTTACTGACTTTTTTCTTTACTATTTTAGGGTAGTTTCATGCACTTTCTTAGTAAATAAGCATGTTTTGGGCGAATATACACTTACATCTTGATTCAAGCAAACATTGTGAACTTTACATGATTTCATGAGAATTATGCATGAATTGAATGATGAAATGGATGATGCATGATCTCATGACTTGAAATAAAGCTTTGATGCACCTTGTTTGTTTGATTTCAGGACAAAGGATGCAAAGAAGAGCCACGTTAGCAGCCACGTTAGCTTCACTAACGTGACCACTAACGTGGAATGGGAGCGAACTTGCAACGTTAGAGGTAAAGTTACCACCAATAACGCCTTCGAAAGCCATCATAACCCACGTTAGTTGCCACATTAGTTACACTAACGTGGAAGAAATGGGATGCTCCAACGTAAGTGGTAAAAGTGAACACCACTAACATTCCAAAAGGCCACACTAAGCCACGTTAAGAGTCACGTTAATCCAATTAACGTGAACTCTAATGTGGAGTAAAGAGGAAGTCGCAAGCGTTAGTGACACTCACCTTTGTCACTAACGCTAGACTGATGAGCGGATATTTTATACGCTTTTTGGGGTTATTTTCATATAGTTTTTAGTATTTTTAGTTAGTTTTTACTTTATTTTCATTAGTTTCTAGGCAAAATTCATATTTCTGGACTTTACTATGAGTTTGTATGTTTTTCTATAATTTCAGGTATTTTCTGGCTGAAATTGAGGGAGCTGAGCAAAAATCTGATTCAGGCTGAAAAAGGACTGCTGATGCTGTTGGATCCTAACCTCTCTGCACTCGGAATGGAATTTCTGGAGCTACAGGAGTTCAATTGACGCGCTTCCAATTGCGTTAGAAAGTAGACATCCAGTGCTTTCCAGCAATATATAATAGTCCATACTTTGCTCAAGGATAGATGACGTAAACTGGCGTTCAACGCCAGTTCCATGTTGCAGTCTGGCGTCGAGCGCCAGAAACACGTTACAAGTTGGAGTTCAATGCCAGAAACAGGTTACAGCCTGGCGTTGAATGCCCAAAACAACCCAGGCACGTGAGAAGCTTTAGTCTCAGCCCCAGCACACACCAAGTGGGCCCCAGAAGTGGATTTCTGCACTATCTATCATAGTTTATTCATTTTCTGTAAACCTAGGTTACTAGTTTAGTATTTAAACAACTTTTAGAGATTTATTTTGTATCTCATGACATTTTAGATCTGAACTTTGTACTCTTTGACAGCATGAGTTTCTAAACTCCATTGTTGGGGTTGAGGAGCTCTGTTGTGTCTCGATGAATTAATGCAAGTATTTCTGTTTTCCATTCAAACATGCGTGTTACTATCTAAGATATCCATTCGCACTTCAACATGAATGTGATGAATGTGACAATCATCATCATTCCCCCACGAACGCATGCCTGACAACAACTTCCGTTCCACCGTAGAATGAATGAATATCTCTTGGATCTCTTAATCAGAATCTTCGTGGTATAAGCTAGATTGATGGCAGCATTCAAGAGAATCCGGAAAGTCTAAACCTTGTCTGTGGTATTCTGAGTAGGATTCAGGGATTGAATGACTGTGACGAGCTTCAAACTTGCGAGTGCTGGGCGTAGTGACAGACGCAAAAGGATAGTAAATCCTATTCCGGTACGATTGAGAACCTGCAGATGATTAGCCGTGCGGTGACAGCGCACCTGGACCCTTTTCACTAGAAGGATGGATGGTAGCCATTGACAATGGTGATCCACCAACACACAGCTTGCCATAGGAGGACGTGCGTGCATGAATCAGAAAACAGAAAAAAGCAGAATTTCAGAAGACAAAGCATCTCCAAAACTCCAACATATTCTCCATTACTGCATACAAGTATAATTTGTGTTCTACCATTTTTACTTTTTACAATTCAAATTAAAAATTATTATTGATATTATATCCTGACTAAGAGTTACGAGATAACCATAGCTTGCTTCAAGCCAACAATCTCCGTGGGATCGACCCTTACTCACGTAAGGTATTACTTGGACGACCCAGTGTACTTGCTGGTTAGTTGTGCAAAGTTGTAAGAGAGTAATGTGAACATTGAGCGGGCAGCCACCAAGGTCCTCCAATGTGGCTTCTACTGGCCTACACTCTACAGAGATTCCCAAGAGTTTGTATGTAACTGTGACAGTTGCCAGAGAGCTGGTAACTTGCCTCACAGTTACGCCATGCCTCAACAAGGAATCTTGGAGATTGAGTTGTTTGATGTATGGGGTATTGATTTCATGGGCCCTTTTCCACCATCATACTCAAACACTTATATTCTGGTGGTAGTTGACTATGTATCAAAATGGGTAGAGGCCATTGCCACACCCACCAATGATACTAACTTGTGTATGGTAAGGCATGCCACCTGCCAGTGGAATTGGAACATAAAGCCTACTGGGCAACCAGATTCCTAAACTTTGATGCCAAATTAGCTGGAGAAAAAAGATTGCTCCAGCTGAATGAGCTAGAGGAATTCAGATTCACTATTTTCGAAAATGCCAAGCTTTATAAAGAGAAATAAAAAGGTGGCATGACAGAAAGCTGTCATCTAGAATCTTTGAACCAGGACAAAAGGTTCTGTTGTTTAACTCTAGGCTCATTCCTCTAAGCATTTTGCCCTATTCTTGATTTTATTTGTTTATATAAAGTTCATTGATACTAAGGTAAAGAGTCAATTGTATAAGTTTATAGGGTTACAGAAGGATTCTGCACACAAAACAGAGAAAAGGAGCTCACTGGCAAGAAAATGCCAGTAAAAGTCTGTTTTGGGCATTCAACACCCAAAAGAAGCATCCACTGGGCGTTGAACGCCAGTAAGGATAGCCATCTGGGCATTAAACGCCAGAAAGAAGCTCCTTCTGGGCGTTTAACGCCAGATTTACAGCGTCCTGGGCGTTCAAAAAAATGCCCAGTGACAAAGGAGTTCCTGGCATTCAACGCCAGAAAGAAGCAACAGCTGGGCGTTGAACGCCCAGGAGAAGCAGCAGTTGGGCGTTGAACGCCCAAAACATGTAGCGTTTGGGCGTTCAAACGCCAGGATGGTGGGGAGGAGGTAAATTTGTTTTTTCTTCCTATTTTTCATTTTAATCTTAATTTTCATGTTTCAATCTATCTCTTTTCATTCTAAAATCTTTTCAACTAATCAATATCTTTTTTTTTTCAAATCTCCATATTATCTTTTTCAAAAATCCAAATTTATCTTTTTCAAATATCTTTCATATCTCTTCAATTTTAAATTATATCTTTTCTTATCATACATATTTCTTTTTAAATCATATCTTCTATCTTATCTTTCTCTCTATTTTCGAAAACCCACCCCCCTCCCTTTTAAAAACACATTCGGCCTCCTTCCTCTCATCCACCATTCGACACTAGCTCTCCTTCTATCCCTCTCCTTTCTTTTCTTTTGCTTGAGGACATCTAAGTTTGGTGTGTTTATCCGTGATCACTAAACCATACCCACTAAGATCATGGCTCCTAAAGGAAAACAACCCACTCCAAGAGGCAAGAAAGAGAGTGTTCCAAAACCACTTTGGAATCAAGGGAGGTTCTTAACCAAAGAACATTCAGACCATTACTACAAAATAATGGGTATAAGATCTGTGATCCCGGAAGTCAAGTTCGATCTGAAAGAAGATGAATATCCGGAGATCCAAGAGCAGATTCGAAACAGGAACTGGGAAGTCCTAGCTAATCCTGAAACGAAAGTGGGAAGGAATATGGTTCAGGAATTCTACGCTAATCTGTGGCAAACAGACAGGCAGAGAATATCTGGAGCTGCCCTCTATGACTATAGGACTGTGGTCAGAGGAAAGATTGTTCACATCCACCCTGACAAAATCAGGGAGATCTTTAAGCTACCTCAGCTGAAAGATGACCCAGACTCCTTCAATAGGAGAATGATGAGAACAAACAAGGGCCTGGATAAGATTCTAGAGGATATATGCATCCCTGAAATCAGGTGGACCACCAGCACGAGGGGTGTCCCAAATGAACTTAAGAGAGAAGATCTCAAACCAGTCGCCAGAGGATGGCTGGACTTCATTGGGCGTTCTATATTGCCCACCAACAACCGTTCTGAAGTCAATATTAGAAGAGCAGTGATGATCCATTGCATTATGTTGGGAAAAGAAGTAGAAGTTCATCAACTGATCCCATCTGAATTCTACATACTTGCCAACAAGAACTCCAAGGATGCCAGGTTGGCTTATCCAAGCCTAATCTCTATGCTCTGCAAAGATGCTGGAGTAAAGATAGGAATAACAGAGTATATCTAAGTGGAGCAACCAATCACTAAAATCACAATGGAAAAACAACAATGCAAGATGATCCCATCAAGAGGAGGGTGCAAGAATTCCTACCAGAACTCCCTCAATTTGAATACTGGGAGCATCTTGAGGCATCTGTCACTAAGTTTTAAGAAACCATGGACCAAATGAAGGAAGAACAGCAAAATCAAAATAGCATGCTTTGCAAACTACTCAGAGAACAAGAAGTGCAAGGGCGTGAATTAAGAGAACTAAAACGTCAGAAACTATCTCTTGAAGGGCCAATCACTCCACAGACTAAAGAGGCATCCGCTTCCCAAAGTCAAGGTTGTTGAGTTCTGATCTTAACCTTAACCCTATGATAATTTTTTTTTATTATTTGAGTTTTACCTTAGGAGTCATATAGTAGTAATTAGTATCTATATTTTGATTTTATCTCCAATTAAGCTATAATTTATTTTTCTCATCATGATTAAACATGAATAAAATAGAAGATTTTCTTTAGGATAAGGAGGCAATATTTCTCGAGTTCTTAATACAAGAAATTCTGATTAATTACATGTGGTGGCAATGCTTTCTGCCTTCTGAATGAATGCTTGAACAGTGCATATGTCTTTGGAATTTGATGTTCTTGAATGTTAAATATGTTGGCTCTTGAAAGAATGATAAGCATGAGACATGTTATTGGTAATCTGAAAAATCATAAAAATGATTCTTGAAGCAAGAAAAAGCAGTGAATACAAAGCTTGCAAAAAAAAAAGGGCAAGCAGAAAAAGCCAATAACCCTTAAAACCAAAAGGCAAGGGTAATAAAAAGGATCCAAGGCTTTGAGCATCAGTGGATAGGAGGGCCTAAGGAAATCAAATCCTGGTCTAAGCGGCTAAACCAAGCTGTCCCTAACCATATGCTTGTGGCGTGAAGGTGTCAAGTGAAACCTTGAGACTGAGCGGTTAAAGTCAAGGTCCAAAGCAAAGAGAAGAGTGTGCTTAAGAACCCTGGACACCTCTAATTGGGGGCTTTAGCAAAGCTGAGTCACAATCTGAAAAGGTTCACCCAATTATGTGTCTGTGGCATTTATGTATCCTATAGATGCCAATCATTCTGAGCTTCAATGGATAAAGTGAGATGCCAAAATTGTTCGGAAGCAAAAAGCTACTAGCCCCGCTCATTTAATTAGAATCTGAGCTTCACTCAAAAACTCTGAGATATTATTGTTTGTTGACTCATTTGTATTCTATTTTATTTGTCTAGTTGCTTGGGGACAAGCAACAGTTCAAGTTTGGTGTTGTGATAAGCGGATATTTTATACGCTTTTTGGGGTTAATTTCATATAGTTTTTAGTATGTTTTAGTTAGTTTATAGTTTATATTCATTAGTTTCTAGGCAAAATTCATATTTCTAGACTTTACTATGAGTTTGTGTGTTTTTCTGTAATTTCAGGTATTTTCTGGCTGAAATTGAGGGAGCTGAGCAAAAATCTGATTCAGGCTGAAAAAAGACTACTAATGCTGTTGGATCCTGACCTCTCTACACTCGGAATGGAATTTCTGGAGCTACAGAAGTCCAATTGACGCGCTTCTAATTGAGTTGGAAAGTAGACAGCCAGGGCTTTCCAGCAATATATAATAGTCCATACTTTGCTTAAGGATAGACGACATAAACTGGTGTTCAACGCCAGTTCCATGTTGTAGTCTGGCGTCCAGCGCCAGAAACACGTTACAAGTTGGAGTTCAACGCCAGAAACAGGTTACAGCCTGGCGTTGAACGCCCAAAACAGCCCAGGCACGTGAGAAGCTTTAGTCTCAGCCCCAGCACACACCAAGTGGGCCCCAGAAGTAGATTTCTACACTATCTATCATAGTTTATTCATTTTCTGTAAACCTATTACTAGTTTAGTATTTAAACAACTTTTAGAGATTTATTTTGTATCTCATGACATTTTAGATCTGAACTTTGTACTCTTTGACAGCATGAGTTTCTAAACTCCATTGTTGGGGGTGAGGAGCTCTGCTATGTCTCGATGAATTAATGCAAGTATTTCTGTTTTCCATTCAAACATGTGTGTTCCTATCTAAGATATCTATTCGCACTTCAACATGAATGTGATGAATGTGACAATCATCATCATTCCCCCACAAACGCATGCCTGACAACCACTTCCGTTCCACCGTAGAATGAATGAATATCTCTTGGATCTCTTAATCAGAATCTTCGTGGTATAAGCTAGATTGATGGCAGCATTCAAGAGAATCCGAAAAGTCTAAACCTTGTCTGTGGTATTCTGAGTAGGATTCAGGGATTGAATGACTGTGACGAGCTTCAAACTTGCGAGTGCTGGGCGTAGTGACAGTCGCAAAAGGATAGTAAATCCTATTCCGGTACGATTGAGAACCTGCAGATGATTAGCCGTGCGGTGACAGCGCACCTGGACCCTTTTCACTGGAAGGATGGATGGTAGCCATTGACAATGGTGATCCACCAACACACAGCTTGCCATAGGAGGACGTGCGTGCGTGAATCAGAAAACAGAAAAAAGCAGAATTTCAGAAGACAAAGCATCTCCAAAACTCCAACATATTCTCCATTACTGCATACAAGTATAATTTGTGTTCTGCCCTTTTTACTTTTTGCAATTCAAATTAAAAATTATTATTGATATTATATCCTGACTAAGAGTTACTAGATAACCATAGCTTGCTTCAAGCCAACAATCTCCGTGGGATCGACCCTTACTCACGTAAGGTATTACTTGGACGACCCAGTGCTCTTGCTGGTTAGTTGTGCGAAGTTGTAAGAGAGTAATGTGAACATTGACATTACAATTTCGTGCACCATAGACCAAGCCTAGATTGCCTACGTTAGTGGTCACGTTAAGACCACTAACGTGAAGGGTAACGTGGAGCAATGAATGATAGGCCAACGTTAGTGACACTCACCTTTTTAACTAACGTTGGAGATGGCAAGCACACCCACGTTAGTGGTCACGTTAATGCCATTAACGTGAAGCACTAACGTGGAAAGAAGGGGCGTTTTGAAGCGTTAGTGACAAAGGTAAGTGTCACTAACGCTCTCCAGCCTTGGCATGCCCACGTTAAGGGCCACGTTAGTTACACTAACGTGGACCATTAACGTGGAAGAGAGGGACAAAGAGCAACGTTATTGGTAAAAGTGAGTGCCAATAGTGCTTGCGAAGGCCTAAGAGGCTACGTTAGTGGTTACGTTAGTACCACTAACGTTGAAGTTAACGTGGATCAACTAGTTTGGAACGTTAGTGACAAAGTTATCGTCACTAACGCTTTCGAACCCAAGTTTACACTTAACGTTAACGCCACTAACGTCCTAACTAACTTCCCATCATACCTAACTCACACTTTCTTTGCAAGCAAAGCTGAGCCCACTAAAGACTGTAACTGCTTCAACTAAAGATCAAGGGCCCATATCCAAGACTTGAAGAGCTTACTAGAAGATCTGAAGAGTAGTATATATAGGGATAGTTTTGAATTAAAAAGGGATCTGGGACTTGAGAACTATACGTTGTATATTTTACTTTCTCTGCAATTTCTAGTTTAATTTCAGAATGCACTATTCTCTACCATCTTCCATTTCCAGAGCTATGAACAACTAAACTTCTTTTCATTGGGTTAGGTAGCTCTGTTGTAATTTGATGGATCAATTATAGTTTTCATTCTTCTCCCTCTTTCTTTTCTCTTGATTTTACTAGAAAGCTTTCGTTCTTCATTCAATTGGTTAGCTAGCTTGGAAGAGAAGCTCTCCATAATTGGATCTCCTCGGAACCTTGGAAGAGGAATGAGGAGATCATGCTAGAAATGCTTTCTCATGTTGGACTGAATTGGGGCTTGGATGGATATAGTGACATATAATCCTACCAACACTTTGATTTGGAAATACATGTGGTATAATCAGTGACCATACTTCATCTCTTTCCATTAGAAAATAAATCAAGGAATTGGGCAATTGTTCAAGCTTAGAGAGATTGGGTTGCCAAGGAATTGGGATCCAATCACTTAAGATTGCCAAGGAGATCAATGAATGCATTGATTGAGGAAGAGATGAGAATGAACTTGATCCGGAGAATACAACATCTCCTAAGCCCAATGAATCCCCCATTTTTTATCTTACCCATTCTCTTTATTTTCTACCATTTACTTTTATGCTCATCTACCCAAATCCCCATTTAAGATTCTGCAATTTATTTTTTGCCATTTACATTCCGCCATTTATTTCCAGCACTTACATTTTTCTGCTATTTACTTTCCCGCCATTTAATTTTCTGCAATTCCTCAACTAAATTTTTGCTTAGTTGAACTAGAACATTCCTCTAATTAAAGTTGCTTGACCAATCAATCCCTGTGGGATTCGACCTCACTCTATTGTGAGTTTTTACTTGACGACAATTCGGTATACTTGCCGAAGGGAAATTTGTTGAGAGACAAGTTTCCATGCATCAACCACACAATTAGGCTCAAATCTCACATGCTTGTGTTCTTAGCTCAAAAACATGATCCACAATATATAATTCAAGCAAGTTCTAGAAATTTTTTTTAAATCAATCAATTGGGGTGCCCTATAGGTAAATTTCTTGGAAAATTTCATTATTTGACTAAACTTATTATATATATATAAAACAAGAAAATGCAATAAATAATGCTAAAAGACCTAAAATTGAAGTGCAAAAGTATTGGGATTAGAAACTTGTCACCGAAAAACGTCGAGTGGTCGGATGACCTCCCCACACTTAAAAGTTTGCAACATCCTCGGTGCATTCAAAGATGAGCAAGGGGGTACGACGTCTTTCATAGTTGCCACCTTCAGCTGGTGGATCAACCGGTGCTGCGTGTTCTTTCTCCCGCTTCCATTTTTGCTTATGGTGCATCATTCACGAAAAACAAAAAATAACACCGTAAGGTGAGAGAATACAAAAGCAAGGAAGCGTAGATTGTTGGAATGAGGTAAGAACCACTAGAATGGAGTGAGTGAATTAGTGTGACATTAATGAAAAATAGGTGTGTGAATTCTAAATTAGGCGCCCTTTAGAACACACACACTATCATAGAGAGCTATGTCACAATTACACAAAGAAAGTATGCATGTCACTCATTCTAGTGTGCTTGAGATACTTCGAAGAGAACTTGTAGGTTAAGGCAACCAAATAAGTAGTGAAGAAGCATGAAAGCATTCAAGCAATTAATCAAGAAATTGTGAATTGGATAATGAGTGGACATTGATTGATGTGCAAGTAAACTTAGTGAACCCAAAGAAATATAGAGCTCACACATCAAACAATGACACATGTTGAAGTTGTTTGCAACACCTAAGTGACATAGGAGTGGAACACATGGGTGCTATGGAACTTAGAAAAAAAGAAGATAGAAATTAAACTCAATCACATAGCAAGCATGGTTCACAAAGCTTAAAAAGCTGAAAAATATCTCACTATGTAAGCTTTCGATCCAATTTCGCAATTCCAAAATCTCAATGCATGAAATAGGTGATGTGAATAAGGGTCAATCATAACAAGCATCACCTAAAAAAATGCATTGATAATGTACAGTTGCCTAATAATGGATGATGAATGCATGGTGGCCAAAACATGCGATTCAAGAGATTTAGAAAGCTTGAAGGCAATGTCACATGTACTTGGTATTAACAAACAATAAGCATTAAGAACTCAAACCAAGCACAAAAGGTAACCTCAATAAAAGAGATCCAACAATGAATATCAAAAATAATTATGCTAAAATAGCATCAAGTTAATAATAAGCAGCAATAGACAGCAAACATAGTTAATAATCCAATACTTATCATGAAAAATAGAAAATTAAATGGAAATTAAACTAACCAAATGACTAACTAACTAAACTAACTAATGGTTGATGGTGTATGGTAGTGTTGGATGATGGTTGAAGGGTGGAAAGAAAAGAAGAGAAGTGAGAAGAAGGAAAGAAGAGAAGAAATGGAGGTGGGTGGAACAGGGCAGTCCACACGTACGCGTCGTGTGATGCATAAGCGTGGAGGGCTAAAATGGGTGCAACGCGTATGCGTGGGTCATGCGTACGCGTGATGGACAAATCAGAGAGGCAACGCATACGCGTGAGGTGACGCGTACCTGTGGGTGGATTTGGTGCTAGAGGCACAATTCCAGCCCAAAACTCGCACAACTCTCTGGAATTTGTATGGGAGGTGAAAATTTTGGATCCACGCATACACGTGGGCGAGGCGTACGCATGATGAGTATTTTGGAGGAAAAATAATTTTCTCCCAAAACACACAAATCTAACCGGCAAGTGCACCGGGTCGCATCAAGTAATAAAAACTCACGGGAGTGAGGTCGATCCCACAGGGATTGAAGGATTGAGCAATTTTAGCTTAGTGGTTAATTTAGTCAAGCGAATCAAGGTTTGGTTGAGTGTTTTGTGATTTTGCAGAATGTAAATTAAAGTGCATGGAATTAAAGAGAACATGAAATAAATTGCTGAATCTTAAAGAACAAGAAATTAAATAACAGAAACTTAGAATGCAAGAAATGTAAATTGCGGAATCTTAAAGTGCAAGAAATGTAAATTGCTTGAAATGTAAAGGGGATTGGGACGTGGGTTGCAGAAATTAAACAAGGAAAAGTTGAATTGCATTAAACAGAAGAGGGAAAGGGAATCGGGATTGAAACGGATCTTGAAGCAGTAAAGTAAATGAACAGAAAAAGCAATAAACAGGGAATTGAAATGAGAAATTCAGATCTCAGGACCCAGAGACTAGAAAACCAAGTCTAGATCTCAATGCCTTCCTAGATCCAACAAGAACAATTGCAAGGAAATTGTAAATTGCTAGGAAAATAGATGAAGAGCAATTAACCGGAAATGAAATTCAATTAGCAGTAAAGAAACAGAGATCCAAGATTGAGATTGAAACAGAATTTCTTCAATTCCCCAATCCAAGATCCAAGACAAGTGTAAAATGAAATTGAAAGCAATGAAAACAAAGAAATTAAAGTTCACTCAATAACAAAAGCTCTCCGAAAACTATTATGAAAATTCCAAAAGGAAAGCTCCCCGAATA
>NC_029790.2:63830690-63832548 GCF_000816755.2 Arachis ipaensis | reverse complement strand
GTTGCTCTTGATAGTGGACTTTCAGCTGATGATCCCGGGTTAGTTAACCCAAGTCACCAAGTGTTGATGCACTCCAAAGAGCTTAATAATCCAAGCAGATCCTAATACAAAGACACCACAGGCATATATTCTAAGGTTCAAGCTATTGGTGTCCAGCTTTGTTTCTTTTTGTTTTTCTTTTGTTCTGCCATTTTTTGGCTATCTTTTTTCTTTCCTTCTTTTTGTTTTTCTTTCTAACCAAGGAATTTAATTCAATTGAGATTCATAGACAGTAGGCCACTCTTTACTTAGAAGGAGATATCCTGGCTCTTTATTCATTAAAAGTGAGCTATTATACAATCATACACATACCACCACTTACTTTTATTCTACTTCTATCTAACAGAAACCATCTTACTTCATATTCAAGCATTTCTTTTATTGAATTTAAAGTGCAGGGGACAAACATGCTTTTTTGCTAAGTGAAAGTAAACACACAAGCATACACATAGACTAGTTTACTTATTCTAAGAGAAGTTTGAATCTGTTTGAACTAAATGAACACTTTCTCAAGACATCAATCAAAAATATTTCTCAACAGTAAAGGTTAAGTATAGATACAACCTATTGGTTTGCATTTCTTTTGTTCTTCTTTCTGTTGTGCCCCTTTTTGAGTCTTTATGCATGGTACCTTCAATTGGTGGTTAACTTCCACTTAATTCCTTGCTACTTCCTCTGATTCAACAGGTTAACTCTGGGAAAACTTTTGTGTCCTTGCTAAAGGTTATGATATTGGGACTAAAAAAAATAGTTAAGTTGTTGAATAATCTGTTTGATTGCTTGGAACTAGCAATGTGCAGGAAGTTAGAATGAAGTTTTGGTGGAACACCAAACTTAGCATCTTGCAATACATAGCAGTTATCCAACATTCTTATTAAAAAAAAGTTATGAAAAGAAAACTACCTCCGGTTGGGTTGCCTCCCAACAAGCGCTCTTTTATTGTCACTAGCTTGACATCTTTCAATTCTTTTTAAGAGGGCTGTAGGTGTTGAACCTCTTTTTCCTTATCCAATTGTCCTCCCAAATACAGCTTCTTCAACCTTTCTCCAAGCTTTCTTCACCTATCATTAATCAACCAAACTCATCAAAGCTATGCTCAAAATCATGAGATATTCATTCTTTCATAATATGCAACAAATGTAGCATAAAACCTCATGAAATGGCATGAATTCATATACTCAATTAGCTTGCTTGTAGCTCAAGAAAGTGCATAATTCTAATGAAAACAAAAGAAAAAGACTAGTTAAAATAGGCTAAAGTCTTGAGGTATCTTTCTTCCCACTTTGTAGTTTGCTATGTCAGCAAACCAGGGTGCTTGCTGGATCTGCAGAAGGTGCTCATCTGGGAAGCTTTCATTTATGGGCTGTGATGCTTTTTGACTTGTTTCATGTGGTAGCCTTGACAGATGATCAGCGACCTGATTTTCAGTGCCCTTCCTATCTCTTATCTCAATGTCAAATTCTTGTAGGAGCAGTATCCACCTGATGAGTCTTGGTTTAGCATCCTGCTTTGACATCAAATACTTAAGTGTAGCATGATCAGTGTAAACTACAACTTTTGATCCTATCAGATATGATCTAAACTTATCAAATGCATAGACTACAGCTAGCAACTCTTTTTCTGTTGTAGTGTAATTTCTTTGGGCCTCATTCAACACTTTACTTGCATAATATATGGTATGATGCAAATTTCCCTTCTTTTGCCCAAGTACAGCACCAATTGCAAAATTACTTGCATCACACATGAGTTCAAAAGGTAATTCCCAATCTGGAGGTGTGATGATTGGTGCTGTTGTGAGTTTATTTTTTAAAGTTTCAAA
>NC_029790.2:63775469-63830557 GCF_000816755.2 Arachis ipaensis | reverse complement strand
GTGGGTTTAAGTTCTTCTATGGCAAGTTTTCTCATCATTGAGAGAGGCATTAAATTGATGCTGGCACCCAGGTCACAGAGAGCCTTGTTGAGAATTATCTTGCCAATAGTGCATGAGACTACAAAGCTTCCCGGATCCTTAAGTTTCGGTGGAATACCCCGTTGAATCACAGCACTGCATTCCTCGGTGAGTAATATGGTTTCCCTTTCAAGCCAACTTCTTTTCTTGTTGATAAGATCCTTCAGAAATTTGGAATATAGAGGCATTTGCTCAAGTGCTTCAGCCAAGGGAATATTGATTTCCAGCTTCTTAAAAATCTCAAGGAATTTGTGAAAATGCTGGTCTTTAACCTCTTTGTTAAACCTCTGGGGATATGGCAGTGGAGGTGTGATGCTTTTTCCTATTTGCTGCTGCCCCTGAGCTACTTCCTTTGAGCTATGTGGCTGGTTGTCCTTCTCTTTGAGTTTCTCAGTGCCTTTGTTTGGCATCACAACTTGCTTCTTAGCCTCATCTGCCTTTGTTTGATTCTCATCCTCCGTTGGCTCTTTGATGTTCTCTGCTTGTTTCCTTGTAGTGTCATTGTTGCTTATCAATGTTCTCCCACTCCTTAATTGTATTGCCTTGCATTCCTCCTTGGGATTTGGAATTGTGTCATTGGGCAGTGAGTTTGAAGGTCTCTCAATAGATACTTGCTAGGAGAGTTGCCCCATCTGTCTCTCTAGGCTCTTCAGGGAAGCTTCCTGATTCTTGGTTACCATTTCCTGGTGTTTCAACATTTTGTCTATCATGGCCTCCAAGTGAGTGATTCTTTGGGCTTCAAGTGATACTTTAGGTGGGTTATGAGATATGGGTGGTGGATGGTAGGCATTTTGGTTGGTGGGTTGGTTATTAGATTGGTATTGGTTGAGGTTGGGGTAGTTGTTTTGAGGTTTTCTGTAGGGGTTTTGGTTTGTCTGCTGCTGGGTGTGATTTTGGTTGCTTCTTGGGTTGTGTTGGTTCGAGTTCCTCTGCCATGGTTGTTGGTTTTGGGTATGGTTATCTCCCCATCTGAGGTTTGGGTGGTTTTTCCAGGATGGATTGTATGTATCACCATACACTTCATTTGGTCCTTGGTTGTGCATATACTGTACTTGCTCTTGTTGTTGTTCTTCTTGAGTTTCTTCACTCTGTCCCCATGCGGTTGATGGTTGGCTGGTGTTAACTGCTGCAACTTGGAGGCTATCAATCCTCTTGGCCATTTGCTCAAATTGTTGTTGAATTTGCTGCTGCATCATCTTGTTTTGAGCCAGGATGAATCAACTCCTTCTAGCTCCATTACTCCTCTCCTTTGTGATGGTTGGCGGCCTCTTTGATGAGCAAAGAAATATTGGTTGTTGGACACCATATCAATGAGTTCTTGAGCTTCTTCTGTAGTTTTCATGAGTTGCAAGGAACCTCCAGCTGAATGATCCAAAGCTTCCTGGGATTTCAGTGTTAAGCCTTCATAGAAGTTTTGAAGCTTCTCCCACTCATTAAACATAGCAGGGGGACATTTCCTAATCAGAGCCTTGTACCTCTCCCATGCCTCATAAATGAGTTCGGCCTCCATTTGTGTAAATGTTTGTACCTCAGCTTTTAACCTTATAATCCTCTGAGGTGGATAAAATTTGGCAAGAAACTTAGTTACCAAATCATCCCAGTTGTTAATGCTGTCCCTTGGAAACGATTCCAACCATTGAGTGGCCTTGTCCCTGAGAGAAAATGGGAATAGCATCAGCTTGTAACTGTCAGGGGGCACTCCATTAGTTTTGACAGTGTTGCATATCCTCAAGAAAGTGGATAAATGTTGGTGTGGGTCCTCGTTCTTCTTGTACCTGACATACAAGCAGAACATAAGAAATGCACAGAATCAGTGGCACTTCAATCTATTGCTAGAATGAAGTTCCAGTTAGCTTAAGCAAAAATTCAAACAGTTAGTGGGTTAGTCAAAATTAGAGAAAAATAGAGAAAAAGTGCTTGATCTAGATTACCACCTCACTTAATCATTGTCAATCTAATCAATCCCCGGCAACGGCGCCAAAAACTTGATGAGTATTTTGGAGGAAAAATAATTTTCTCCCAAATCACACAAATCTAACCGGCAAGTGCACCGGGTCGCATCAAGTAATAAAAACTCACGGGAGTGAGGTCGATCCCATAGGGATTGAAGGATTGAGCAATTTTAGCTTAGTGGTTAATTTAGTCAAGCGAATCAAGGTTTGGTTGAGTGTTTTGTGATTTTGCAGAATGTAAATTAAAGTGCATGGAATTAAAGAGAACATGAAATAAATTGCTGAATCTTAAAGAACAAGAAATTAAATAACAGAAACTTAGAATGCAAGAAATGTAAATTGCGGAATCTTAAAGTGCAAGAAATGTAAATTGCTTGAAATGTAAAGGGGATTGGGACGTGGGTTGCAGAAATTAAACAAGGAAAAGTTGAATTGCATTAAACAGAAGAGGGAAAGGGAATTGGGATTGAACCGGATATAAAGCAGAAAAGTAAATGAACATAGAAAGCAGTAAACAGAGAAGTGAAATGGGAAATTCAGATCTCAGGACCCAGAGACTAGAAAACCAAGTCTAGATCTCAATGCCTTCCTAGATCCAACAAGAACAATTGCAAGGAAATTGTAAATTGCTAGGAAAATAGATGAAGAGCAATTAACCGGAAATGAAATTTAATTAGCAGTAAAGAAACAGAGATCCAAGATTGAGATTGAAACAGAATTTCTTCAATTCCCCAATCCAAGATCCAAGACAAGTGTAAATGAAATTAAAAGCAATGAAAACAAACAAATTAAAGTTCACTCAATAACAAAAGCTCTCCGAAAACTATTATGAAAATTCCAAAAGGAAAAGCTCCCTGAAGAACTTGAATTCTATCCTATTTATACACTTTCTTCAAATGATCTTCAAGCCTTGAGTTGGGCCTTTGCTCTTGGTGGAATTGGGTTGAAAGAGGCATTGGTTGATTGCTCTTGAAGTTTGGAGAAGAACCGAAGTGAACCAATTGAACCGGTTTTGAGGTTAGCAAAAGTTGGACCAAAAGTTGGAGCTAAAGTTAGGGGTCTAACTTTGGCTCCAACTTTTCATATCAGCTAGCACAATCTGCTGATATCAACATTGGTGCCAACGTTAGGGGTCTAACTTTGCCCCTAACGTTGGCCTTGCCTAATGTGCTTGTGGCGCCAACGTTAGCCACCAAGTTAGGGGGCTAACGTTGGCGCAAACTTTTGGAGCCCAGGGGAGAATTTTCAAGTTCCAACGTTAGCCTCCAAGTTAGGGGGCTAACGTTGGGGCTAACTTTTCAACCAAAAGTTTGTGCAAAAGTTTGATGCTAACTTTAGGTCCAGCTTCTTGCTTCCTAGTTCAATTTCACTTATTCCATTGTCCTCTCTTCACTCCTAGCCATTCCTTCTTGCTTCAACCTTTCTCCAAGCTTTCTTCACCTATCATTAATCAACCAAACTCATCAAAGCTATGCTCAAAATCATGAGATATTCATTCTTTCATAATATGCAACAAATGTAGCATAAAACCTCATGAAATGGCATGAATTCATATATGGTTGGTTCAATCAAGGGAAACATGAAAATCTACTCAATTAGCTTGCTTGTAGCTCAAGAAAGTGCATAATTCTAATGAAAACAAAAGAAAAAGACTAGTTAAAATAGGCTAGGATGACTTGTCATCAACGCATGGATGGT
The DNA here is from genome assembly GCF_000816755.2 of Arachis ipaensis. NCBI lineage: Eukaryota > Viridiplantae > Streptophyta > Magnoliopsida > Fabales > Fabaceae > Arachis > Arachis ipaensis. The sequence goes on along the minus strand of NC_029790.2, from coordinate 63,826,829 downwards.
TGAAAAGCTTGGGGTCACGCATACGCGTGGCATGGTGCTCTGTTTTCCAAAATTTTTCCAAGTTCTTTCACCAAACCAAGCATTCCAAACTTCCAAACAGCTACCAAAACACCATAAAACCTTATTTAACCTATTAGACTCCCAAATAAACTCAACAAACTAAACAAGACATGAAATTAAACCTATTTTACCAATATTTATAAAAAGAAAAATGGGAAAGATGTTACCATGGTGGGGTGTCTCCCACCTAGCATTTTTGTTTATTGTCCTTAAGTTGGACTTATGGGGAGCTCTTCATCAAAGTGGCTTGTGCTTGAATCCATCCTTGAACATCCACCAATGTTTGGACTTCCAATAGGCTCCATCATTCAAAATTAATAGCTACAAGCCTTGATGGAGTTCTTTACAAACCATGAGCTCCCAAAGTTGATCCTCACATTGTAATCTGGGATCCCACACTTTGTTTTGACACCTTTCTTCAAGTTGATCATCATAATTTCCTCCGGGTGGTAAGAAAGTCGAATTCTCACTATGGCACCAAGAAATCCTCCTAGACCCATCCGATTAAGCACTACACAAATCCATGCTCCTCAATTTTGAGCTTCCAATCATAATGAGCCTAGACTTACAACGCCAACCACTAAACATCCTCCTCTTACGCTTAATTCAACAAAGAGCCTTAAGTTGGCCATCTGTTTCAAGCAAACCAAATTTAAGTGGGAAAATAAAGCTAAGAGTTATGAGTTTTACCCACTCAAATGAAGGATTATATGGCAACTTAGGTGGAGGAGTTCCCAATGATCTTGATAAAGCGCATTCCACTCCCGTCCATCCTTTTTGAAAGGCTTCTACCACTTGGCAAGATTCTTCAAGCTTTACCTCTTGAAAAGCTTCCTCAAGTCCAAGCTCTTCTTCACCAATGTCTTCAAGCTCTTCCGCATCACTCAAATCATAAATGGGAGGTTTAGTAAAATCTACCTCGTCATCAATTCCAAGTCCAATGGAGAAGGATTCATCAAACTCAAAGGGATCATATGTTGATGCAGAATCATCATAGATAGGGGGACTTAATGCTTGCTCCACTTCTTCCAATTCTCCAATCACATTATGCCTTGGAGGTTGTGCACTATCCTCCTTGATATCAACTTCAGACTCCATGGAAGAAGGTTCTTCAACTCTAGATTCCTCCTTGCATTCAACATCTCCTAAATCTTCAACCACTACTTCCTCTTGTTCAATAATCTCTCCCTCCTCTTCTTGTTGCACTTCTTGCCTTAACTCCTCTTCTTCACCTTCAAGCTCTGAGTTCACTCCCTCACTAAGCTCCTTAGTTGCTTCTCCACATTCAACAATGGGAGTGCCTTGATGGTATAGGCTTAGGCAGGAGGAGACCATGTTGCTAAAGGCTTCCATCACGATAGCAATCTTGGCTCCTAGCTCCTTAAACTCCTTTTCTGTCTCCTCTTGTTGCCTTAGGATACGAGATCTAAGATCTCTTTTTTCTAGCATGAGGGCATGGAGACCTTCGTCCATTAGAGGTGGTAGTGGAAGAGAGGGTTTATTGTTTGATAGAAGGGTATTGTAGTTGGAAGGTGGTTCATATTGGTGAAAGTCTTGAGGTGGTGTATATGGAATTTGTGGTTCATGGGAGTATTGGTATTGGAATGGTGGTGGCTCTAGATATGGTTCATATGGTAGTTGGTATGGTAGATTTGGGTTAGGATCATATGGAGGTGAATGGTGGCATGAGGCTTGTGAGCATGATTGACAATAATATTGAGGGTTTGGTTCATAATTATGTATATTGTGAGGTGGATTGTAGCCATGAGAGATTTAAAGAGGTTGTTGCCATGAATGTTGACCATAAACATCTGGCTCCTCCCTAATTTGATATCCATGCCCACAATATGGTTCCTCATTGAGGCTTTCATTCCCTACAATATAATTGTAACCAAATTCATAGCCAAAGTGATGAGAATGCATGGTGAAAGAGAAAACAAAAATAAAAGCTAACAAGAAACAAAGAAAACAAAGTCCTACAACTAGCAACAACTAACAAAGAAGCAAAAAGCAAACATATTCACGTATTCACATATATACAATAGCCAATAACATAACACCATTTCAATTTTCTGGCAACGGCACTAAAAACTTGATAGAAGAAGTATTGTCGGTCTAGAATTTCTCTTAATAGAAATAAGAACTTCGTTGTAAGCATAGTTCCAAACATACTAACAACTCTTAATCAAATTTTAATGTTTGGTTGTCACAAAGTACAAACTCCAATAAAAATTAACCGAAGTATTTAAACCTCGGGTCGTCTCACAAGAAATTGCAATGAAGTAATCAATTATTGGCTATGAAGGAATAATGGGGTTTGATTGATAAAAGGGACAAGAAAATAAATGACAAGAAAAGTAAAGAAAACAATTAAAGAAAGCCATTAATAAAGGGAGATATTCATGGCAAGGATTGAAAATTTAGGCTTTCTATCCTAGTCACTAATCATAACAGTGATTAACAAGAATTTATCTTATTTCTTCATCTCCAATGTTGGAAGAAGGTGTAAAGTTATCTTCCATGAGAGAAAGTCAAATAAGACTAGTAATTCTCAATCCAAAAATCCTAATCAACTCACTAATTGAATTAGCAAGAGATTAGAGTCAATGGAAATAGTATTAACTAACAACTCTAGATCACCAATCTAAATTGGGTATTAATGAGTCAAGATTGCCCAATTTCTCTTTCCAAGCCAAGAATGCTCAAAAAGCTACTCTAACATCCAACCAAGCATTTTGTCAAACACTTGGAAGGCATAAAAGGTAAGCAAGGTTAATGGCACGAAATAGTAAAATCTACAACTACCCAATACAAGGAATCAACAATAACAACTCAAATTAACAATAAAAGAACATCAAATATCAAATTGCATTAAAAGAGATCCAAATGCAACAAGAGTTCATCAACATAAAAGAGGCATAAAAGGGAAATTAACAAGAAAACTAAGAAGAATAAAGATGTAAGAACAAGAAATTGAACCTAGATCTAAGACGCAAAATAAACCTAAGAACCCTAATTCTAGAGAGAAGAGGGAGCTTCTCTCTCTAGAAAACTAACCTACATGATGCCATCCTACAACTAAGTGCTCCCCCTTTGCCCAAGCTTGAATTATGCATGAAATAGCCTTAGGAATGAGTTGGATTTGGGCCTAGGCAGCTCAGAAATCGCCCCCAGCATTTTCACTTTAATGAGGTCATGTGCGAGCTGTGATACGTACGCATGCGCCACGCGTACGCGTCGTCTGGCGTTTTCTTTCTCATGTGTACGCGTCATGTCACGCGTACGCGTCGCCTGGACAACCTCATTTTCACGTGTGCGTGTCTGTCTCGCGTGCGCGTCGATGTATGCACTCTAAATCCTTGTTTTTCCATGAATTCTCCCCTTTGCATGCTTTTCTCTTCACTTCTTCCATCCAATACTTGCCTTATGAACCTGAAATAACTCAACAAACACATCAAGGAATCGAATGGAATTAAAGTGAATTAAAATCACCAATTTAAGGGTCTAACAAGAATGTTTTTACACTTAAGCACAAATTAAGGGAGAATTACAAAACCATGCTATTTCATTGAATAAATGTGAGATAAGTTGATAAAATCCCCTAAATTAAGCACAACATAATCTACAAAAATGGGGTTTATCACCTCCTCTGCTTCAGATCAAATGCCAACTCAGCAGTCATCCAATCTGAACGGGGGTGGAGCTCCAGTAGTCCATTGCCTTAGTGATCCTACTCAGACCGCCACAGACAAGGTCGGATCTTCCGGATCAGAGAACGCTGCTCCTTTGATTCTAGCCTATACCACAAAGGCCCTAATCGCCCTGTACCTCGGCTGAACTAATCTATCCAGTTACCCAACAAAGTCATGGATTAGCCATCTAAGAGATTTATAATCAAGCTTCTGGTTCAGTAATATTCATGAGCGGATATTTTATACATTTTTTGGGATCACTTTCATATAGTTTTTAGTGTGTTTTATTTAGTTTTTATTGAGTTTTTATAGGTTTTAGTGTTAATTTAACATTTTTGGATTCTACTATGAGTTTTTGTGTTTTTGGTCAATTTCAGGTATTTTCTGGCTGAAACAGAAGTTTGATTCAGAAACAGAGAAAGCACTGCAGATGCTGTCCGGATCTGACCTTCCTACATTCGGAAGAGCTTTTCTGGAGCTACAGAAGTCCAACTGGAGCGCTCTCAACGTCTATGGAAAGCTTACTTCCAGAGCTTTCCAGCAATATATAAGAGTCCATACTTTGCTTCGGATTGGAAGGCCCAAAACTAGCGTCCAACGCCAGCTACCTGCTCCCTTCCAGGCGTCCAGCGCCCAAAGAGCAGAGACCAATGTACAAACGCCCAAAGAGGAGAGATCTCATAGCACGTATGTGTCATCAAAGCTCAGCCTAAACACTCACCAAGTGGGCCCCAGAAGTGGATTTTAGCACTAAAAAGACTATTTTACCCTTACTAGTCATTCTTTAGTATTTAAGGGATTTTATTAACACTTTTTGACAAATTTTGTCACTTTTACCATCATACACGTTTTACCATCAGCATGAGTTTCTAAACCTACTAGGTTGAGGGAAGGAGCTCTGTTGAGTCCTATGAATTAATAAAAGTATTACTGTTTCTCTTCGATCCATGTTTGATTAATTGTAAGATGTGTATTCGTTCTTCATCAATATGAATGCGTTGAACTGGCATAAGGTTATCACATTCTACATGGGTTCAGAGTGCGTCTTTCATCAGACAATGATGAACCACCAGCTTGAATATATGTCTCTCAGACGGCTAATCCATGATTTCATTGGGGACTTCTTGAGACATCAGTTCAACCGATTCACGTGGAGATTAGGGTCTCTGCGGTAGAGGCTTGAACCAAAGGCACAGCATTCCTCCAATCCGGAAGATTCGACCTTGTTTGTGGCGTTTTGAGTAGGATCATCAAGGAGAGTGAACTGTACGAGCTTCACCCTCAATCAGAATGGATCTGCACTAAACCTGGGGTTCAGATCTGGAGGAGTATTGGCAGCTACTTAAACCAGTGTCAATCATATACAGCCTGCCATTGAAGAAATCACTCACAAACAAAGGAAACAATACTACCAGAATTAATTCAGAAAGACTAAGCAACTCCAATCATTTACCTCATTCTTCTCCCTCTTTTCACAGTTTACACAACTTCTGAGTTCTAATTACCATGTTTATTTATTCCCTTTATTTTTATGCAATTAAAAATAACATACCAACATCTCCTACTGTTTCATCTGCCTGACTAAAACCTGCAAGATAACCATAGATTGCTTCAAGCTAACAATCCTCATGGGATCGACCCTGACTCGCTCAGGTATAACTTGGACGACCTAATGCACTTGCTGGTTCAGTTGTACGAAGCGTGGGGATTCGTGCACCAAGTTTTTGGCACCGTTACCGGGGATTGTTCGAGTTTGGACAAACTAACAGATTATCTTGCTCCCTAGATCAGTTAATTTATTTTATTTTATTTTATTTGAGTCTTTTATTTTTATTTTTATTTTCTTCTTCAATTTTTTGAAAAAAATAAAATATTTAAAAACTCTATGAATTAATAAAAGTATTAATGTTTCTCTTCAATCCGTGTTTGATTCAATTCTAAGATGTATATTCATTCTTCAACATGATGAATATGATGAACCATGACAATCATCTTCGTTCTTCATACTAAGACCGCGTACCTGACAGCCACCCGTGTTCTTCTTGGGTTTATGTGAATACTTCATACTGTTTTTAATTTTGTTAGAGTCTTTTATTTTAATTTATTTTTCTTTTTTTCGAAAAATCAAAACCTTTTTCAAAAGAAAAATCTTTTCTTTGATTAATCTTTGTTCTTGGTTCGAGTCTTTTATTTTTTTTAAAAAATATTTCAAAAATATTTTCTTTTTGGAATTAATCTTGATCTTTTTATTCAAGTCTTTTGATTTTTTTTCTTGTTCTTGTTTGAGTTTTTCGAATTTTCTTATCTTTCTTTCAAAAAATTTTAAAAAATAGAGTCTTTTGTTTGAGTCTAGTGTCAATTTTTAAAGTTTGGTATCCCTTATGAGTTCTTTGTTTCCCTTGAATTTTCGAATTTGTTCTTTGTGTTCTTTCTTGGTGTTCAAGGTGTTATTGAATTTTCTTGTTTTTATCATTAAAAATTTCTAGTTTGGTATCTTCTTCTGTGTTTTTCTTTATATTTTTCAGAAATTTTATGTTTGGTGTTCTTTGTGTGTTCTTGTGTTTTTTTAAATTTCTTGAGTCTTGTTCTTTGTGTTCTTGTTAGTCTTCAAAGTGTTCTTGAGTTTTCTTTGTGTTTGATCTTAAAATTTTTATGTTTTGTGTCTCTTGTTGTTTTTCTTTGAATTTTTGCACACTAGGTCTATCTAGATCTAAAAATTTTAAGTTTGGTGTCTTTTACTCGTTTTTCTCTCTTCTCATTAAATTCAAAAATAAAAAATATCTTTTCTATTTTTATGTAAATATTATTTTCAAAATTTATGATTAAAAATTCAGATTTCAACTTTAAAATTTTTTTTATCTTATCTTATCTTATTTCAAATTTAAAATCTAAAATTTATCTTACCTAATTTATCTTATCTTTTCTATCTTGTCTTTTCTTTTTAAATTTTAAAATCAAATCTCTTTCAAATCTTTTTAATTTCTCATCTTATCATTCTTATCCTCTATCTTATTTTAAATTCAAATCTTTCTTAATTAATTGCTTATCTTCTCTCTCTTCTTTTTCAAAACTTTCTAACTACTTCTTCTCTCTTCTAATTTTTGAAAATTCTCTTCTTCTTCTCTCTCTTATATTTTTGAAATTTAATAATTAAGTTTTTAATGTCTTTTAGTTAATTAACTTTAATTTTTGAAATTAATAAATAAATAAAATAAAACAAATAATATTTTAATTCTTGTTTATCTTTTATACTTCTATTTCTTTTTCTATTCCTTCTATCTTCATTCTTCTTTCTCTCCTTCTACCTTTCTTTATCATGAACCCAAATGGGAATGAACAGTTCAGGGGAACTCTGGGATCTTATACAAATCCTTCTGCTTACTTGCATGAAAGAAGTATTAGCATACCTCACATCAGAGCTAGTAGCTTTGAAGTAAACCCTCAATTTATTACTCTGGTAAAGTAGAACTGCCAGTATTCTGGGCTTCCTCAAGAAGAACCTATAGAATTCTTGGCAGACTTCTTAAAGATTGCTGACATAGTACACAGTGAGGGAGTAGACCTAGATGTCTACAGATTATTGCTTTTTCCTTTTGCTGTAAAGGACCAAGCAAAAAGGTGGTTGGATAACCAGCCTAAAGCTAGTTTAAAAACTTGGAAATAGTTAGTGGAAAAGTTTTTAAACCAATACATTCTCCCAAGAAAGATGAACCAGCTGAGACTGGACATCCAAGGCTTCAAACAAGGAGATAGTGAATTTCTTTATGATGCTTGGGAGAGGTATATGAGGATGCTAAGAAAATGTCCCACTGAAATATTTTTAGAATGGGTACAGTTAGACATCTTCTACTATGGGCTTTCAGACATTGCAAGAATGTCCTTGGACCACTCTGCTGGTGGTTCCATGCACATGAGAAAGACCATTAGAGAGGCTCGAGATCTTATTGAGATAGTTGCTACTAATTAATATATGTACTCATCTCCTGAGACCTCTATAAAAGGAAAGGTTAAGGTAGTAGTTGCTGAACCTAACCCTCTAGAGCAGGATGAGCTTCAAGAGAATGATTCGGAGTTCTTGCAGGGTGGAACCATGCAGTACCAGACACGAGATAGATCTTCCATAGAACAAGGCTTTTTTCAAATAAGCCAATTCATTTGGGACCCTGCGGATCCACTCTTTTTCCTATTGAAAGATCAGCCTTTTGTCTCTGTCTCTGTGTTTTCACATCAACAATTCTTTGCAGATGAAGAGATGTCAAAGGGGCTTCTTACTTCCCAAACAGATCTTCCTACATCTATATATAAACGCTGGTTTATCAAGAATACGTAAGAAAACCATTTCGAATTGTTGATTCATCGCCAGAGATGGCTTAGAATCAATAGTTCATTATCTAATAGATTTTTCTGTTCTAATACTGCCCATTGACTCAGCAACTGCAAGCCCTTTCCCAACAAATGCTGGAATTGCAAGAGGCTCTGCGAGAAACTCAGGCTTCTAACAAAAATGCAAAAGCCCAATTGAGTCAAACAAGACAGCCGTTATCTAAGCAGATAACAGAGGAATGCCAGGCCATTCAACTGAGGAATGGGAAAACCATAAGCACCCAACCTCAGCACCATAAGAACGAAATGCCCATAGAGGATAACTAGGTCTCTGCACAAGATGACTCTGGGCATATAAACGCCCAATGAAGTGTCTCTCTTGGCATTGAACACCAAGAAAGGGCAGAGACTGGGCGTTCAAACTCCCAAAGAGGTATCCCTCTTGGTGTTGAACGCCAGCAAAGGGCAGAGACTGGGTGTTCAAACACACAAAGAGGAATCCCTCTTGGCTTTGAACGCCAGGAAAGGGCAGAAAGTGGGCGTTTAAACGCCCAAGGAGGCATCAGCATGGGAGTTGAATGCCCATGCAAAAGAGGTCAGTCACAGACTGATAACAACCCTCCTAAGTAAGCTAGTAAATGTAACAACCCCGGTTTTTGAGTACGCGAGATCTTTTCTGAAAGTACGGAGGACTCCGGAGGATCAGTAAGGGGAGAAGCTCTGATATATCATCAAGTATCTCAATCCTCATTATCATTATGTCATCTTTAAGCTATAACCTTTTATGAGGCAAGCTCGATAACACAGTGATGAAGAACCTAGTTTTTGAACTGTATCGGTTAGGAGTTTTGATTCGGTTTTTCGTAAACAGTGTCAGTTTGACAAAATGGACTCGATTTATAAGAGAAGAGAGATAATAGGATGACATTATCATTATATTAGTATTATAAGCTTCTTTAATGATATTATAAGGTTACTTGGTCAGTTTTAGTTAAAAATAGAAAATCGGTTTAACCGGGTTCACAGTTTACTAGTGCAGCTTAGCACCAGCACTCCCTGATGACTTTAGCAATGCTAATGCCTCATGGTACAAGTTCTATTCTCATAATAAATATGTTACTAGTGTCATTTATGCTAGTAACTCAGAAAATAATTTTTAGAGATGTTTTTACAAGTGTTCCGATACATCTAGTTTTAGTAGTTATACACCTTAGATATATTAATATTATTTTAATTCACCTCCAGGCCAACCAATCACAACTCACCCTATACCCCCAAGACACTCCAAGGCTGTCTCATTTCTTCATTTTGGACGAAAATAACAAGAGAAAAAAGAGAGAAACTTTCATGAACACTTAATCTTCAAAGCTTGATTTCTTCTGAACTAAAACTCAAATCAAAACTTCGATTTCACCAAAATGATCCTCTCTTCCTCCTCTACATAACCATATAACATATCAAGGCTGGAAATAAGGTGAGATGGCTGTCTCCCTCCTTCTTCAATTTGGTTTTCAAGGAAACATGCTTAAACATGTGTTTTCTTGATGTTCTTCCTTAGGAATCATGCTTAACTTGACTTGAGGGCCAAGAAACGTGACTTTCCAGCAAGTCTAAGGTTAGAAATCACCTCCTAACGTTCTAAGGGAGATTTGGTTAGTTGAGGATTTTTGGATTTAAAGTTGTTCTTGATGTGATTTAGGAGGAAAAAGTGCTTAAGGACCACCTGAAAGTCTAACTGAATTAGGAGAAGCAAAACCAGGTAGGGTTTGACGAAATTAATCTTGATTGATTGTGTTTGAGTTTTGTGATTATGATATGGTTTGGCTGTGCTTGAAATTGATTGTTTATATGATTGATTCTTGTTGAAATTTTGGTGAAAATTTGATGAAATTTGATGATATTCAACTTGAAACTAATGTTCTTCATGGCTGCTGGAAAAACGAACCCTAATCCTTAAATTGGGGTTCAATTTGTGTTAAAATCATGTAGAAAATATGGAGTTTTAGTGGCTGCTAATTTATTATGAATTATAGTAAAAATCGGTTGCTGAAAAGACTGAAAAACGGGTAAAAACAGAGAAAGAATCTGAAGAATATACGAAGAATACGAAGAACACTTTGAGTGTGGTGAAGAAAATTGAAGAACAGCTTTTAGATCTTAGAAAGGGCAAGGAAGTAAATATTTTGGTGTTTGAGGGGTTATTTTGTAATTTCTAAAAGTTAGGGTGGTAAAAGTAGAAATATTAAAAGTTACGGGTGGTAAAAAGTGAATTTTAAAGGTTAAAAGTAAAAAGTAAGTTAATTTTCTAAAATTAATGATAAAATAATAAATAATAATAAAATATTAAATAATAATATTTAATTAAAAATAATAAAATAATGCGAAAAAGGCAGTTTTCTGTAAAAGCTTTAGAAAGACAACTTTAAGTGCAGAATCTCATAATTACCTTCATAAAACACATAGGGAGTGGTAATAACATGTTAGTGAAGCAAAGATAAAGAAAAGATAAAAAGTTAAAGAAAAGATTAAAATCAAAGAAAAAGTCTGTAAAATTTTAATGACAGAAAAACAGACAGAGACTAGTGAACGAACTAGGGCAACTTAGTTAGTACTTGAGTTGCGACTAGGATTAGGTATAATATGAAAAGTTAAACTGTTTCAGTATAGACTTAAAGAACCTATACTTGGGACAGACTAACTATTCATACCAAAATTTACATAAGCTTTAAATACATACGTTAAGCAAAGATATCAGAGCAGAATAGAGAAACACAGAGAACAGAGTAACCGGAGCAGAGTAAAGAGATATAGAGAACAGAGTAACCAGAGCAAAGTAAAGAGATAAAGAGAAAAGAGAAACTAGAACAGAGTAAAGAGATATAAAGAGAAGAGTAGTATAATAAAGATATATATATATATATATTGCTTGATGCAACCCAGAGCTATATTTATATATATATTCTCATAATTACCTTCATAAAACATTTAGGGAGTGGTAAGAACATATTAGTGAGGCAAAGATAAAAGAAAGATAAAAGTTAAAGAAAAGATAAAAAACCAAAGAAAAGTCTGTAAAGTTTTAATAACAGAAAAACAGACAGAGATTAGTGAACGAACTAGTGCAACCTAGTTAGTCCTTGAATTGCGACTATGGTTAGGTATAATATGAAAAGTTAAAATGTTTCATTATAGACTTAATGAACCTATACTTGGAACAGGCTAACTATTCATACCGAAATTTACATAAGCTTTAAATACATACGTTAATCAATGATATCAGAGCATAATAGAGAGATACAGAGAACAGAGTAACCAGAGCAGAGTAAAGAGATACAGAGAAAAGAGAAACTCGAACAGAGTAAAGAGATATAAAGAGAAGAGTAATATAATAAAGAGATATTTATATATATATATTAGTTGCTTGATGCAACCTAGAGCTATATTTATATATATATTAGTTGCTTGATGCAACCCATAGCTATATTTAATATATATTAGTTGCTTAATGCAACCCAGAGCTTTTGTAGGGAAACTAAGTTACCTACAGCTATTTTCCGCTTCTCCAGAGCAGAGCAGAGTGTATATATATATATATATTTTCCTGCAGTAAGCAGAGGCTGTCTTAAATGAGCGGCTATTATTATATGCGCATTTATTTAGGAACGGAAAATCGTATCAGGAAAATCAGGATTACTCGTGACCGGATAAATGTCGGGATTGCGGGCAGCCAACCGACACATGAGCTCATGGCCTACGCTAGGGCTAGACATGCATCATTCTTGTATGCGCATCATTTTCTGTTGCATTCTTTTCTGTGTGTGATCTATTTCTTTATATTTGTCTGCTTGTACGCTATTTCTGTGTTTTATTTTCCTGTATTCTTTTGTTTGTGTTCTGCTTTCTGTTGTCTCTACTTTTTCTTTCTATCTTTATCTTCTGTTTACTGCTTCGCTATATTATGTTTTTCGTCTGCTAATCGACCCCAAATAAATGAACGTAACTAATAACCCCGGCCCTACTAAGAACTCCCCAGTTCTTACCCCCTTCTCTCCCTTCCTCCCCTTCAGACGGAGACGGGCATGATATTCTATGAGTTCGAGGGCCCTTACGTTTAAGAGGATCCAGTGTACTATAGTTACTACATTTTGAGTGCGGAGCCTCGTATGAGACGTTACGTGTTACAATATTTCCCTTTTCAACATCCTCTGTCTAGTCCACTTTTTGATCCTGACGCACCCTACGCCTTTCCCTTGTCCTGGTTACTCCCTGATGCCCCTGTACATCCTTTTCCTGACGGTCCCGGACACCCTATACCAGCTCAATCTTTGAATGTGGTAGAACCTGAGCCTTTCATTTCTGGTGAGTCCAAGTTAGCTGGGGACTATGTACCTGTGATACCACCAGAGTGGGACTTTTCCCCTGAGCCGATCCCTGACTTTCCACAGCCTGCTGAGCCAACAATACCGGACGATGGGGTAGCTCCTATTTACGCGAACGGACCTGTGCTCGCGAATGGTTTTGTACATAATGACAGCAGTGCTTCTGGTGGATCTGAGGGTATAGTTGTAGCTGTTGATGATGAGGAGGAGAAGGATCCTGAGATAGAGATAGAGCAGGATGAGAAGGTAGACGAGCCTCATGGTGATTCTCCAAACGGCCGCGTGTAGAGATAGTTTGACAGCAGAAGGGGTATTCTTTTGATGACGCTCTAGTCTGACATTATCTGATACTTAGTCTCTCACTTGTGTTAGAACACCCGAGAGCTAGGAGCTATGTAGTGGTTAGGCTAGCCTGGGCACCAGTTTAGCGGCTTTTTGTATAGGCCAGGCCCTGGAGTGTCGTGTATTTATTAGCTACGTAGGTTGACGAGGACGTAAACTGACTTGATCTTGTGTAAATGCTACATGTTGTGTTATAGTGTACATGATGTATATTATCTGCTATATTTCTATATTTCTCTACGCTTGCTTTTATTGCTCTCAATGTATGCTTGTTTATTTTACATTATCATCCGTAGCGAATTAAAAAAAAAGTTACTCGTAAAATTGGCAACGTTCTAACAAGGAACAGGCTCATATATTAAGTAATAGTTAATAATTAGGAAGAACAAGTTGGTAACACTTAGCTTCTTGTATGACCATGGCATACTAGGAGTTGGGTCGTTACAGTAAACCCCGTTCCAACTCGCATGGAATTCGGCCTTCATCAACCAAGGTTGAGGAATACAAGACAAAGATGCCATTTCCTCATAAATTTTGTCAAGACGAAAGGGATAAACAGTTTGCACTTTTTGCGAAGTATCTCATAACATTAGAGATAAAGATCCCTTTTGCAGAAGCTCTGGAACAGATACTGTTCCGAGGGTTATCTAAAACTGGAGGTCGATCTCGGACGAGATCTTCTGTACTGGTCGGTGCTGACGTGTCCAACTGGTGAGTGGCGGCCGGAGCTGTCGTGTCTGACTTGTTGGATTGGCTGTACTGCTGATCCTTCGTCACCAGAGGGTGGGGGGTACCTGCAAGGGACTCTGATGCTTAAGTTAGCAAGGGTATTAAGCAGGTTTTTGGTAGAATCAGAGTATGAGTTATACCTGGGTGCTCCAGTGTATTTATAATAGCGTGGGCTGACCTTCTTAGATAAGATAAGTTAGTTATCTTATCTTATCTTTATCTTATCTTTGGGTGAGGTCAGCTTATCTTCAAGGGAACCGCCTTTATCCCTATAGGCTTAGACTACCTTTGGACTTAGGTCGTGTTCCTCTATTTGCGCCCTTTACTGGGCTTTCCTGGCAGTTTGGCCGAGCTCTTTGAGAAGAGGTCGGATAGTCAGACCTGAAGAGGTCGGTCGTCTTGTCGCTAAACATCCCGGGTCGGATAGCTCGACCCAGGGTATGAACAGTTCCCCTGCTCGAGCTCGGTCTTTCTCTTTGAGGTCGAGTCTTAGTTTTAGGAATTCGATCTGTCTCTAGTGAAGCCGAACTCGAGCATTTGTCGACTTCTTTCTTTGTAGAGTCTTCCTTTTTGAATGTGGAACGTTTTCTTCTAAAAGTGCGCGCTTTTGTATTAGCGCTCTGTTCTTGGGAATGTGCGAGGGTTTAATACCTTTATTAATAGTTTTTTAGTGCTCCGTTTCCGTTGGCTCATTTATTTTGAATTTTACACACAAAAACGGTTTCTCTTCTTCATTTTTGTAACTTTTCCCTTTACTCTCTCGCTTTCTGTTTTCACCTGAATTTTGCATTTTTTGTGTTGCAGCGTCATTTGGCGATTTCTGGGTGATTCCATCTCTCCATCTTCAATCTCCTTCAAAAATTCCTCCTTTGTTCAGGTTGGTTTTTCTTTCCTTGTACTTTTTTCGTTGTTTTTCCTTCGGCTTTTGATAGAGTTTCGATTTTTCTCTTGACGTCTCGACTTGGAAAATCTGAATCTTTATCGTATCACTGTGCGCCTGCTTGTTTACTCTTTGGGGGATTTCTCTTACTTTTGAAATGGTACCTTTGCATTCTAGGGTTCATACTGCTTGTTTTCTCGAAAGATTGTTCCTTTTTGTCATGCTGATAGTTTTTGCTGATGAATTCCGTGAAAGATAACGACTATTTCTTCATGTTGTTTTGCTTTTTCTGGGGGAATTTATTTCTCTAAAAAAAGGTGGCATCTTTTATGACTTCTTCTTGATATGTTTTTCTATTTTGCTTGCTGATAAGCTAAGACTGCGAATTTGGAAGGTAGCTACTTCGGTTTTGTTTGATTTGTAGCTTTCTGGGGATGCTGCTTTTTTGAGAAAGGGTTTTTTTCTGTCTTTGACACGAGTTTTGTTGGGACGTTAGTTTTGTAGGTTATCCTGAATCCTTATTCCCTGACTGCCTCCAAAGGATGCCCCTGGACCTTCTGTATGGGTCCTGGGATTTTCCTTTTATTGTTTGTGCTATTTGAATCATACTAGCCGAGTTGTTTTGTCTTTTGTTCGAGATGTTTTTTAGTAATCCGATCTTCTTTTCTTGTTTGTAGGACTAGTTGGCCATATCTTCTTGCAAAAATATTGTCGAGGCGTCTTCTAAGGTTCCCGAGGGGATGTCTGATTGGTTGGACTCCCTGGTGTTGCTGTGTATTTCTTTAGCCAATTTTGAATTTTGCGTAGAGCTTAGAAAACATCACCGTCTCTGCAAGAGTAGAGATCAGGAGAGGAATTATGAATTGGTGGCACCTGACTCCAAGGAGAGGGTTTGCTTTCCTGTCCTGACCCAAGGGGAGCGCCCTTTCTTTTATGCTTACGACTATTTTTTCAGCCAGTTAGACATCACTTTTCCTTTTACTTCTTTTGAGACCGATTTGCTATGGTCGTATAATGTAGCTCCGTCCCAGCTTCATCCGAACTCCTGGGGTTTTATTAAGATTTTTCAGCTTCTTTTCCAAGAATTGGATGTTACCCCTTCTCAAACTCTTTTCCTTTATTTGTTTGTTTTAACTAAGCCCGGGATTTCTTCGAAAAAGAAAGCCTCGTGGGTTTCTTTTAGATCTGCACAAGGACATAAGGTTTTTACCATGTATGACAAGTCCTTTAGGGACTTCAAGAATTATTTCTTCCAGATTCGAGCTGTTGAGGGAGCTCGCCCTTTTTTTCTGGAAGCAAATGATGAGCCATCCTTCCCTTTGTGTTGGCAGCAGAATGTAGTAGTATCCCGATATACGTGGGAAATGCTCGACGATATTGAGCAGGCTTTTGTAACTGTTTTGGAGGACCTTTGGGGGGAACCTCCTCATCTAGATACTAAAAAATCCTTGGGGGACCCCTCCCTTGTTCGAACTGCACTGGGTATTACTTGATATATATTGCTTCTTATTTTTACTTTGCTTTCCACTTTTTTCCTGGTCTGTAAAACTGCTGGTTTCTATTTTACAGAGATGGCCAAGAATAATGACTCGATGAAAGCTTTTTAGAAGGCAAGAAAGGCTGCTGCCACTCAGAACATCTCGACCAATACGAATGGGGAAGGATCTTCACAGGTGACGTCAAAACCGTCTGTGCCGAGCTCTCCCGGCCCGAGGAGATTGATCCCTACTCCTCGAGTCCGTGTAGTGGATCCTCCACAGTCTTCTGCTGTTGCTGCATCTTCTCCTCCGGTCGTTCCACCTTCCAAAAGACCTCGAACTGTTAAACCCTTCAATTTGGATACCCTTGACTTCGATGCTGTTGGGTTTGTCGACCAGCAGAGTGGTCCTTATGGTGCCCTCCCTATGGATGATGTGTCACTCCTTCACCATTTAGACTTTATAACTCGGAGTAGTGTCAAGATGGCACATATGGGGCGGCCTTATATCGGACTGCCCAAGATCTTCCTCTTCATGCTACGAAGGCTTTTATGGAGGAGGCCAAATTAGAGTTCGATCGGATGAAAGGTTTGAAGGAGGAGCTCGAGGTGAAGGTGACCAAGCTGGAGAAAGAGTTGGAGTTTGAGAAGGCTAGTTCTATTGCCTTGGCGGCTTCTGTAAAGTTGGCTAAAGACACGGCTTTGAGGCACAAGGATAGCTATGTTACGGCCTACAGGGAGGTGATGCGTCTTAGGAAGGAGTTAGAGTCTGCCCGGGTTGATTATGCCGAGCTCCAGGGTCATCTTATAGGCAGCGTAAATGCTACTTATGAGAACCTGAAGGAGCAGGTTCAAGTTCTTGCACCTGAGGCCAACCTTACTCTCTTCAGTCTGGATAATGTTGTAAAGGATGGCAAGATTGTCCCTGACGATCCTGATGACGATGATGTCGAACCCCTTCCTGTGCCGGTCGCCAAAGCCACTATTGTGCCGACATCTTCAGCTCCTCCCGCTGGGGTTAGTCATCCCGAGCCAAAGCCTGATTGTCAGATATTAAATCGGGATGACGGGACGGTGGATGCAGTGCCCCTTCAGACTCGCCCTCCTTCACCTTGTGCTGCCGAGAAGCCTTCGGATCTTCCTTGATTATGTAAATGTTTGTGTAGATAGCCCGGCCTGTGGGAATTTAAGACTTTCGTTTTGTAATGTTGCTAACTGTTGACACTTTTTTAGTTGCTTTTTTGGCAACTTTATTTTGAAAAAAAAAATAGCTTCCAAGTTCTTGGGGCTGATTTGGGTAGCTTCTTTGAGCTTGTTTTTATTACAACTTCATGCTTTTAATATCGTCTCGGTCCTTATCTATCTTGGTACCCTTTTGTTCCGAGGGTTACCTGAAACTGGAGGTCGATCTCAGATGAGATCTTCGGTACAGGTCGGAGACGGCGTGTCCAGCTGGCTGGTGGCGGCCAGAGCTGTCGTGTCTGACTCGTTGGACTTACCGCACTGCTGATCCTTGGCCACCGGAGGGTGGGGGGTACCTGCAAGAGACTCCGATGCTTAAGTTAGCACGGGTATTAAGCAGGTTTTATGTAGAATCAGAGTATGAGTTATACCTGGGTGCTCCAGTGTATTTATAATGGTGAGATGTGACCTTTTGGATAAGATAAGTTAGTTATCTTATCTTATCTTTATCTTTGAGTTGAGGTCAGCGTATCTTCAACGGAACCGCCTTCATCTCTATAGGCTTAGGCCGCCTTAGGATTCGGGTTGTGCTCCTCTATTTGGGCCCTTAATCTGGGCTCTCCTGTCGATTTGGCCGAGCTCTTTGAGAAGAGGTCGGATAGTCTGACCTGAAGAGGTTGGTCGCTTTATCTCGAATCATCCCAGGTCGGATAGCTCGACCCAAGGTATGAACAGTGCCCCTGCTTGAGCTCGATCTTCTTTTTGAGGTCGAGTCCTTGACTTCGGTCCTTCTTAAAGTCGAACTCAAGCATTTGTCGATTCCTTTCTTTGTAAAGTCTTTTTTGAATGTAGAACGTTTTCCTCTAAAAGCGCGCGCTTTTGTATTAGCGCTTTTTTGGGAACGCAAGCGGTTCTAATATCCGCATTTAATTGGCATTAATTTGCCCTTCATTCTCTCTTGGCTTTTATTTTGAATTTCGCGATCAAAAACGGTTTCTCTTCTTCATTTCTTCTTCGTAACTTCTCCCTTTACTCTCTCGTTTTCTGTTTCTCTCATCTGCTCTCTGTCTTTCGCTTGCGCTTCTGCTTTCTTGTGTTTGCGGTGTCGCTTGGCATTTTTCTGGGCAGCCCTTATCTCTACGCTTCCACTCTTCATCGAAGCTTTTTCCGTCTCCAGGTTAGTCCCATTTCATATTGTCCTTGTTGTTTTTGACTTTGCGATGGAGTTTTCCTTTTGATTTTCTTTTTGGAGAAAGTTTGGATCTTTTCTGTTTTTATCATGCTTGATTTGTTGCATGCTCTGGAATTTCTTCGTTTTTTAGTGCGAATCTTTTTCTTGTTGCCTGAATCTTTTTTCTTTTGCATGTTGCCGCCGTTTCTGTTTGTGCCTTGCCTGATGATTTTTTGCTTGAAAAGTTTGCGCCTTTGCTGCTTGGCCTTTTTGGTATTTCTGATATACTGTAGAAGTAGTATTTTTTGCTGGTAAACTGTAGGAGCAAATGCTTTTCCTGATAAACTGTAGAAGGGTGGACCTTTTGCGTTTTTGCTTCCTTTGTTTTCTTTCTGGATTTTATTTTGATGAGTGCTGGGATGTATGCTGTAGAAATAACTTGAAGACCTTGCTTGTTTACTGCCTCCAAGGGATGCCCCAAGACTTTTTGTCTTAAGTCTTGGGGTTTTCCCTTCTTTGTTTATTCGCCCGTCGAGATGTTTTGCCCCCTGTCCGAGATGTTTTTAAGTAATCCATTCTTCTTTTCTTTTTGTAGGATTTAGTTGACCTCATGTCTTCCTGAAATAACGTTGTAGAGATGCCTTCCTAGGTCCCTGCGGGTATGGCCGATTGGGTGGACTCCATGGTTCTCATGTGTGTCTCGCTGGTTGATTCTAAGTTTTGTACTCAGCTTAGGCAGTTTCATAGTGTCTGTAGTAATTCTGGTGACGAGAAGAACTATGAGCTTGTTCCTCCTTCTTCTGACGAGAGAGTCTGCTTCTCGACTCGAGTTGTTGACAATCACCCCTTCTTTTATGCTTACGATTTTTTCTTTGGTCAACTGGGTATTACCCTTCCTTTTACTCAATTTGAAACCGACCTGTTATGGTCTTGTAATGTGGCCCCTTCTCAACTTCACCCCAATTCCTGGGGTTTTATTAAAATTTTCCAATTGCTGTGTGATGGTTTTGGTATTCCTGCTTCCCAATCTCTCTTTTTCTATCTGTTTGTCTTGACTAAGCCCGGTGTGGTAAAAAAGAAGTTAGCTTGGGTCTCCTTTCGTTCTACCCAAGGAAAGAAGGTTTTTTCCATGTTTGACGAGTCGTTCCGTGATTTTAAGAACTACTTTTTCAAGGTCCGAGCTGTTGAAGGAGCTCGGCCCTTTTTTCTGGATGAGAATGACGAACCTGCCTTTCCCATGGAATGGCAAAAAGATGTGAGGGTCTCCCGGTATTCGTGGGAGATGTTGGATGAGGCCGAGCGAGCCTTTGTGACTATCTTGGAAGAACGCTGGGGTCAACCTCCCCATCTTGACACAAAGAAATTTCTGACAAATCCTTCTCTTCTTCAAACTAAACTGGGTATCTTGTGTTTTTTGGTTATGTTGCTTGTAGCTGTCTTTTCTGACTTATCCGACTTGTAGCTGAATTTTCTGTTTTGCTTGCAGAGGCAATGAAGAATAATGAAGCTATGAAAGCTTTTAACAGGGCACAGAGGGTGACTGCTGCCAGAAATGTTGCTGCCAGGGCAGCTGGGGAGGGATCCTCCCAGGCGCACGAGAAGCCATCAGTGTAGAGTTCTGCCGGGGTGAAGAAAGTGATCCCTACACCCCGAGTTCGTTTGGTAGATCCTCACGTCGCCTCTGCTACTCCTTCTGTTGCTCCTCCCAATAAAAAACAAAAGACTGCTGAGCCCTTCGACCTTGATGCTCCTGATTTTAATGCTATTGAATTCGTGGATCAACAAATTGGTCCCTACGGTGCTCTCTCCATGGACGATGTGTCCATCCTTCATCACTTGGAATTCATGGCCCGAAATCATGTGAAGATGGCATATATGTCGGCTGCCATATATCGGACTGCTCAGAATCTCCCTCTCTACGCCACTAAAGCGTTTATGGAGGAGGCGAAACAAGAGTTTGATTGGATGAAGGAGTTAAAGGAGGAGCTTGAGACGAAGGTGGCCAAGCTGGAGAAGGACTTGAAGAATGAGGAGGCGAGTTCTCAATCATTGGCAGCTTCGTTGAGGTTGGCTAAGGACGCAGTCTTGATGCACAAGGATAGTTATGTTACCTCTTATCGAGAGGTGCTGCGCCTGAGGGAGGAGCTCGACCATGCCCGGGAAGATTATTCTAAGCTTCAAGGTCATCTCGTTGGCAGCGTGACTGCTGCTTACGAGAACTTGAAGGAGCAAGTTCGGGTCATTGCTCCTGAGGCCGATCTCACCCTTTTTAGCCTGGATAATATTGTCAGGGATGGCAAGATTGTCCCGGATGATAAGGGTGATGATGATGATGTCGTTCCTCCTGTGTCTTCTACCAAAGTGTTGACCTCATCGGTTCCTCCCGCTGTGCCCGACCCGGATTGCCAGATCCTGAATCGGGAGGATGGAACTGTGGATGCTGTGCCGATCCAGACTTGCCCTCCTTCTCCTTGTCCTGATGCTGCCAAGAAGGCTCCTGATGCTTGTTGATCCTTTCTTAAAATTTGTGTAGTTGGCCCAGCTTGTGGGCTTTTTTAGAACTCTTTTATTTATTTGCTGATACTTCTTAGTTGCTTATCTAGCAACTTTTATTTTGAGAAACAAACAATAGCTCGCTATCTTTTCTATAGTAGTTTTTGGTGGCCTTTCGAGGCCTTATAACTCTGTAAAAAGTAGTTTTTTGACTAGGCATCTTTTCTATTTTCTGCTGATGTCAAAATCTTGCGGCTCGACCTCCTTGGGTTGTTTTTGTTATGTTATTTGTAGCTTGAATCCTTTGAGGTCGTGGTTGTGGGGGTCCAACTTGTTTCTTTGGTTTTCTTCACTTTGTATGCTTTCTTAACGTTGGTCCCCTTCTAAGCTATTCTTGTAATCCTGTGTCTTGGACCTTTGCTAGGTCTCCTTCAGGGATTACTTTTATAACTTTCCAGTTGTAGGAGTCCGACTTCATTAGGTCGGTCTCCTTTAAGTTATTTGTAGTCCTCTTTCTTGGATTTTTGTCAGATCTCTTTCAGGGACTACTTTGATAACTTTTAAGTAATAGGAGTCCGACTTAGTTATACCAGTCTCCTTTGAGTTATTTTTTGTAGTCCTCTTTCTTGGATCTTTGTTAGATCTCTTTCAGGGACTATTTTGATAACTTTTAAGTAGTAGGAGTCCGACTTGGTTATATCGGTCTCCTTTAAGTTATTTGTAGTCCTCTTTCTTGGATCTTTGTCAGATCTCTTTCAGGGATTACTTTTATAACTTGTTAGTAGTAGGAGTCCGACTTCGTTATATCGGTCTCCTTTAAGTTATTTGTAGTCCTCTTTCTTGGATCTTTGTCAGATCTCTTTCAGGGATTACTTTTATAACTTGTTAGTAGTAGGAGTCCGACTTCGTTATATCGGTCTCCTTTAAGTTATTTGTAGTCCTCTTTCTTGGATCTTTGTCAGATCTCTTTCAGGGATTACTTTTATAACTTGTTAGTAGTAGGAGTCCGACTTCGTTATATCGGTCTCCTTTAAGTTATTTGTAGTCCTCTTTCTTGGATCTTTGTCAGATCTCTTTCAGGGATTACTTTTATAACTTGTTAGTAGTAGGAGTCCGACTTCGTTATATCGGTCTCCTTTAAGTTATTTGTAGTCCTCTTTCTTGGATCTTTGTCAGATCTCTTTCAGGGATTACTTTTATAACTTGTTAGTAGTAGGAGTCCGACTTCGTTATATCGGTCTCCTTTAAGTTATTTGTAGTCCTCTTTCTTGGATCTTTGTCAGATCTCTTTCAGGGATTACTTTTATAACTTTTCATTTTGGGCTGACTTTGTCATGTCGAGCCCTTCTAAGTTAAAGTAATCCTCTTTAATAGGGTTGGCCAGACCTCTTTCCAGGGTTTACTTATAACTTGGGTTGACTTGGTTCGACTTCTCAACGTCGGCCAGTCTTTAAGTTATTATTTTAGCAATCCGTAAGACCTCGTCAGGTTCTTTTTTAGATCACTTTCGATAACTTCTTACATTATTTTGTGTTCATCTTTGCCGATTTGTAGAAAGTGGTTGTCATCTCTAGATCGTCCTTTGGGTGAATCGCGCTTTCATCTTCTGCCGATCTGTTGCTTTATAATCGGACAATGAATACTTCAGATTAATGCGTCTTGAAATCTTTGTAGAATATCTAAAATATATTTTATTTAAAGGAAAAAATGCAAATATATACATATGGGATTTGTCTGAGTCTCAACTTGGTGCCTCATTAAAAAACCTTTTCAGGAAAAAGAGTGCATCAAATGATGAGATCTTTTATCTTTTCTAACTGTAGTACCTTCTGAGGTTGCAGGCGTGCCATGACCTGGGAAGCTCTCGTCCATCGAGTTCAGACAGTCTGTAGTAGCCCTTTCCAAGTACTTTTACCACTCGGTAGGGTCCTTTCCACTTTGCTGCCAGCTTTCTCTCTCCTGGTCGAGTTGTTCCGATATCATTTCGGATTAGGATGAGGTCATTTTCTGCGAAACTTCTCGGCACTACCTTTTGATTATATCTGGAGGCCATTCGGAGTTTTAGAGCTTCTTCCCTGATCCGGGCTCTTTCTTGGATTTCGGGTAACAAGTCGAGCTCTTCTTTCTGAAGTTGGGAGTTTACTCCCTCATTGTAGTGAACTACTCTGGGCGACCCTTCCTCAATCTCTACTGGAATCATCGCCTCTATTCCGTATTCTAATCGGAAGGGGGATTCTTTCGTGGTGGAATGTGGCGTTGTTCGATATGCCCACAGGACCTGTGGAAGCTCCTCTGCCCAGGCTCCCTTTGCATCTTGTAATCTCCGTTTTAATCCGGCCAATATGACTTTGTTAGCAGCTTCGGCCTGCCCATTGGCTTGTGGATGTTCGACGGAGGTGTACTGGTGCTTTATATTCAAGTCGGCTACTAGTTTTCTAATGCCTGCATCTGTGAATTGAGTGCCATTGTATGTGGTTATTGAATATGGAACCCCGAACCTTGTGACAATGTTTCTATATAAGAATTTCCGGCTTCTTTGAGTGGTGGCATTGGCCAGGGGCTTTGCCTCGATCCACTTTGTAAAGTAATCTACCCCTACTATGAGGAATTTAACTTGTCCTGATCCCTATGAGAATGGACCGAGAAGATCGAGTCCCCATTTTGCAAACGGCCAAGGCGAGGTCACGCTGATGAGCTCTTCTGGCGGGGCGATGTGAAATTTGGCATGTTTCTGACACTGTGGGCATGTCTTTACAAATTCTGTGGCTTCTTTCTATAGAGTTGGCCAATAAAATCCCGCCCGGAGTACTTTTTTGGCAAGAGCTCGTGCTCCGAGATGATTGCCACAAATACCGCCGTGTATTTCTTCTAGCACTTCCTTTGTGTTGGAGGTTGGCACACATTTTAGTAAAGGTGTTGAGATTCCTCTTTTGTACAGGATGTTGTTTATGATGGTGTAGTACTGTGCCTCCCTTTTTAACCTCTTTGCCTCCTTTTCTTCTGTGGGGAGCGTTCCTGTTTTGAGGTAGTTGGCTATAGGGGTCATCCATCCTTGGTCCTGACTTGTTATGGTCAAGACTTTTTCCTCTTCCGAGATTGACGGGTTCTGCAACATTTCCTGGATAAGGTTTCTATTATTGCCCCCTGGTTTGGTGCTGGCTAGTTTTGAGTCTACGTCAGCTCGGGCATTTTGTTCGCGGGGTATGTGGCAGATCTTATACTCCCCTATTTGTCCGAGCTGTTCCTTGGTTTTATCCAAATACTTTTTCATGGTGGGATCTTTGGCTTGGTAGCTCCCTGTTATTTGTGATGTAACCACTTGTGAATCGCTGTAAATGTTGAGTTTTTGAGCTCCGACTTCTTTAGCCAGCTTCTAACCAGCTAATAATGCTTCATATTCCTCCTGGTTGTTTGAGGCCGGGAACCCGAACTTGAGGGAGAGCTCAACCTGGGTTCCTTGGTTGCTTTCTATTATCACGCCCCCACCGCTTCTAGTTTTATTTGAAGAACCGTCCACGTAAAGGTTCCATTCTGTGGGGGTTTTTAGGGCATCTGTGAATTCTGCGATAAAATCGGCCAGATACTGTGATTTGATGGCCGTCCGAGCTTCATATTAGAGGTCAAACTCTGACAACTCAACTGCCCATTGTAGAATTCTGCCTGCTAGATCTATTTTCTCCAATATTTTTTTTATGGGCTGGTTAGTTCGAACCTTAATGGTGTGAGCCTGGAAGTACGGGCAGAGTCGTCGAGACGTTAGGAAAAGAGTATAGGCAAATTTTTCTATTTTCTGGTAGTTCATCTCGGATCCCTGTAGTGCCTTGCTAATGAAGTAGACGAGTTGTTGCCCATTTTCGTCTTCTCTGACTAGTGTTGAGGCTATTGCCCGACTCCCTACTGCGAGATATAATATGAGCGGTTCTCCTTCTCGTGGTCGAGATAAGATAGGTGGCCGTCCTAAGAAATCCTTGAAGTCTTTGAATGCTTGCTCATATTCTGTTATCCATTCGAACCGTTCTCCCTTTCTTAAAGTAGCATAGAAGGGGAGAGATCTTATCGTAGCTCCTGCTAAGAATCGGGATAGGGCGGCCAATCTTCCGTTGAGTTGTTGTACTTCTTTGACACAGGTTGGGGTCTTCATGTTGAGTATGGCTTGACATTTGTCTGGGTTTGCTTCGATTCCCCTTTGTGTGAGCATGAAGCCTAAGAATTTGCCTGCTTCTACTGCGAAGGTACATTTTGCGGGATTGAGTCGCATGTTGTGTTTCCTTATGGTGTCAAACACTTGAGCAAGGTCGGATAATAATGTATCTTCGGTTTGTGTTTCCTTATGGTGTCAAACACTTGAGACCGAAGGGCATCACGATGTAACAGTAGTTTGCCTTTGGTGTTAAAAACGAGGTCTTTTCTTAGTCTGGTGGATACATGGGGATTTGGTTATATCCTGAATACGCGTCCATAAATGAGAGATATTTATATCCAGAGGAAGCATCTACCAGGGCGTCAATACTTGGGAGCGGGTATGGATCTTTTGGGCAAGCTTTGTTGAGATCGGTGTAATCGGTGCACATTCACCACTTCCCATTCGATTTTTTCACCAAGACGACGTTGGCTAGCCATAGCAGGTATTTAACTTCTATTATAAATCCGGCTTCTAGTAGTGCCTGTACTTGCTCTTCCACAGCCTGGGATCGCTCTGGCCCAAGCTTTCTTCGTCTCTGCTGTATCGGTCGAGATCCTGGATAGACCGCCAACTTGTGGCACATTAGTTTAGGGTCTATGCCTGGCATGTCCGCTGCTTTCCATGCAAAGAGGTCGACATTATCTCGCAAGAATTGTATTAGCAATTCTTTTAAATCTCCTTTGAGGATCTTGCCGATATTAGTTGTTTTTTTTGAGGTGTCTCCGATCTGAATTCTTTCTATCTCGCCCTCTGGTTGGGGGCGAAGATCTTCTCGTCGTTGAACTCCGCCCAACTCGATTGTGTGGAACTCTTCTCCTTTGCCTCTGAGGTTTAGGCTTTCGTTATAACAGCGACGTGCCATCTTTTGGTCAGCTTTTATCGTGGCTATTCCTTTTGGAGTTGGGAACTTCATACATAGGTGTGGGGTTGATACTATTGCGCCGAGTTGGTTGAGTGTTGTCCGACCTATGAGAGCATTGTAAGCTGAACTTACATCGACCACGATGTAGTCTATTTCGAGGGTCCTGTTTTGGTCTCCTTTTCCAAAGGTTGTATGTAGTGATATATATCCTCGTGGTCGAACCGGGGTATCTCCTAACCCGAACAGACTGTTTGGATACGCCTTAAGTTCTTTTTCTTCTAAGCCGAGTTTATCAAAGGCTGTCTTGAATAATATGTCAGCCGAACTCCCTTGGTCTATTAAGGTGCGGTGTAGGTTGGCGTTTGCCAATATGATTGTGATTACCATGGGATCGTCGTGTCCTGTGATGATGCCGGACGCGTCCTCCTTAGTGAATGTTATCGCTGGGATGTTGAGTGTTTCCTCCTCTCCTTCGACATGACATACTTCTTTGAGATACCTTTTGCGGGAAGATTTGGAGATCCCTCCTACTGCGAATCCGCCATGTATCATGTGGACGTGTCTTTCTGATGTCCGAGGTGATCGTTCTGCTCGTTCGGTATCTTCATCCCTTCGTCTTTTTCTTTGATCATCATCTCGGGTGGCCAGGAATTGATCTAATTTTCCTTCCCTCACTAATTTTTCTATGATATTTTTCAAGTCGAAGAATTCATTGGTGGCGTGTCCTCTGACCCGATGATATTCACAATATTCCTTCCGATTTCCTCCTCCTCTTTTTCCTTTGAGGGGCCGTGCTGGGGGAATCTTTTCTATATGGCAGACCTCTTTGTATATTTCGACTAGGGATGCTCTGAGGGGAGTATAATTATGGTATTTTTTAATTTTCTTCCCTTGTCGGTCTTCTTTCTTTTTGTCTTTATCTCGGTAGGGTTTCCCAGATTTTGAGGTTTCTCCTAATCAAGCATTTTCTTCCATGTTGATGTATTTTTCTGCTCGCTCCTGTACTTCGTCTAATGAGGTAGGGTACTTCTTTGATATAGATTGGCTAAATGGTCCCTCTCGTAGGCCATTGATGAGTCCCATGATGGCGGCCTCTGTTGGTAAGCTTTGTATGTCCATGCATGTTTTGTTGAATCTTTCCATGTAGTTGCGGAGGCTCTCCCGATCTCCTTGTTTGATCCCCAGTAGATTGGGGGCATGCTTGGCTTTATCTTTCTGGATGGAGAATCTGGCCAGGAACTTTTTGGAGGGGTCGTCGAAGTTTGGGATGGACTTTGGAGGTAAGTTGTCGAACCATCGGATTGCTGTCTTTGTGAGAGTTGTTGGGAAAGCTTTGCAGCAAACGGCGTCTGAGGCGTCAGTAAGGTACATTCTGCTTCTGAAATTGCTGAGATGGTGGTTGGGATTTGTGGTGCCATCATATAAAGTCATATCTGGGAGTTTGAAGTCCTTTGGGATTTTGGTTTTCATGATCTCTCTGGTGAATGGATCCTGTTCTTTACGTGAGCTTTCCTCAGGAGTGATCCGAGGGGCCTTTGATTTGAGA
Organism: Arachis ipaensis; assembly: GCF_000816755.2. Lineage (NCBI taxonomy): Eukaryota > Viridiplantae > Streptophyta > Magnoliopsida > Fabales > Fabaceae > Arachis > Arachis ipaensis. Next base: position 63,799,510 of record NC_029790.2, on the reverse strand, counting down.
TTGGCTTCAAATAGCTGTAATTTTTCTTCCAATTCTCGATGTCGTCGTATCTCTCTTTGTAGATCCTTCCCAATTTCTCGTTGTTGTTGGGTTTCTTTTTCAAGTTGCTTCAAGCGATCTTGAAGTACTTCTATCGCCCCCGGGTTTGTTGGATTTTTGTCTCCGTTGGATTCTGGGGTGTCGTTTAGTGGGGTGTCCGCGTTTTTGTGCGGCGTTCTGTTTTCCAGATCTGAATCGTGATCGTTGTCATGGTTGTCCGCCATGGTGTTGGGATGACTTCCAGGTTCCCCGGCAACGGCGCCAATGTTCCGAGGGTTACCTGAAACTGGAGGTCGATCTCGGATGAGATCTTCGGTACAGGTCGGAGACGGCGTGTCCGGCTGGCTGGTGGCGGCCGGAGCTGTCGTGTCCGACTCGTTGGACTTACCGCACTGCTGATCCTTGGCCACCGGAGGGTGGGGGGTACCTGCAAGAGACTCCGATGCTTAAGTTAGCACGGTTATTAAGCAGGTTTTATGTAGAATCATAGTATGAGTTATACCTGGGTGCTCCGGTGTATTTATAATGGCGAGATGTGACCTTTTGGATAAGATAAGTTAGTTATCTTATCTTATCTTTATCTTTGAGTTGAGGTCAGCGTATCTTCAACGGAACTGCCTTCATCTCTATAGGCTTAGGCCGCCTTAGGATTCGGGTCGTGCTCCTCTATTTGGGCCCTTAATCTGGGCTCTCCTGTCGATTTGGCCGAGCTCTTTGAGAAGAGGTCGGATAGTCTGACCTGAAGAGGTTGGTCGCTTTATCTCGAATCATCCCAGGTCGGATAGCTCGACCCAGGGTATGAACACCTTTTTTTAGATTTTCGGTAGTGTTGGAGCCTTGTTGCTCGACCTCTTTGGATTGCCTTTGTATTTCCTGCTTGTGGCTTTGATTCCTTTGAGGCTTCGGAAGTTATTTCTAGTAATCCTGCTTTGTTTGGACCTTCTATGAGGTTTCTTGCTAGGTATTACTTTTTATAACTTTAGCATTTTATGGAGGCCGACTTCATTGTGTCAGGTCTTTCTAAGTTATTTTTGTAATCCTCTTTTTTGTAATCCTCTTTCTAAGTGAATTCAATTTTCACTTTCTGCCGATCTGTTGCTTTATAATCAGACGATGAATATTTCAGATTATTGCGGCTTGAGAATTTGTAGAATATTTAAACATATTTTATTCAAAAGAAAATGCAAATATACATGTGGAAGCTTTATCCCTCTAAGTTGGGCGATTTGTAGGTCTTGGCTTGGCGCCTCATTAAAAAACCTTTTCAGGAAAAAGAGTGCGCCTTGTCCTAAGATCCTTTATCATCCCTAACTATAGTACCTTCTTAGGTTGCAGGCGTGCCACAACCTAGGAAGTTCTCGTCCATCGAGTTCGGACAGTCTGTAGTAGCCCTTTCCCAATACTTCTACGACTCGGTAGGGTCCTTTCCAGTTTGCTGCCAGCTTTCCTTCTACAGGTCGAGTTGTTCCAATATCATTTCGGATTAGGATGAGGTCATTCTCAGCGAAACCTCGTGGCACTACCTTTTGATTATATCTCGAACCCATTCGACGCTTTGTGCTTCTTCCCTGATCCAAGCTCTTTCTTGGACTTCCGGGAGTAGGTCGAGTTCTTCCCTTTGAAGTTGGGAGTTGGCTTCTTCGTTATAGTGGACCACTTTAGGCGACCCTTCTTCAGTCTCTACTGGGATTATTGACTCTATTACGTATGTTAATCGGAAGGGTGATTCCTTTGTGGTGGAATGTGGCGTTGTTCGGTATGCCCATAGGACTTGTGGGAGCTCCTCAGCCCAAGCTCTCTTTGCGTCCTGTAATCTCCGTTTTATCCTAGCCAATATGACTTTGTTGGCAGCTTCAGCTTGTCCATTGGCTTGGGGATGTTCTACGAAAGTGAATTATTGTTTTATGTTCAAGTCAGCCACTAACTTTCTGAAGCCTGCATCTGTGAATTGGGTGCCATTGTCTGTGGTGATGGAGTATGGAATCCAAAATCTTGTGACAATGTTCCTATATAGGAATTTTCGACTTCTTAGAGCAGTGGCATTAGCTAGGGGTTCTGCCTCGATCCACTTTGTAAAGTAGTCTACTGATAAACCACTATTTTATAGTTTATCTTGTACTCAATTGAGTAGTTTTTATTAACTCTTTACCCATTTATTCATACTATTTGGATGTTTTACATTTTCCTTCCTGGTTTTGTGCTATGATTGAAAACATACTTCTTTGATCTTATATTTGCTTATTATTAATCCTCTCTTATTACCATTAGATGCCTTGATATGTGTGTTAAGTGTTTTCAGAGATTACAGGGCAGGAATGGCTCAGAGGATGGAAAGGAAGCATGCAAAAGTGGAAGGAATACAAGAAGTTGGAGAAACTGCTAAGCTGTACAGCCTGACCTCTTCGCACTCAAACGGCTATAACTTTAGCTTCAGAGGTCCAAACGACGCGGTTCCTATTGTGTTGGAAAGCCAACGTCCAGGGCTTCGATTTGATATATAATACGCCATAGTTTCCCTGATGCTAGGCGACGCCGAACGCGTGATCCACGCAGACGCGTCGCATCTGCGAACTTCAATCCACGCGGCTGCGTGGACGACGCCTCCACGTCACTTGTTCGCGACCTGAACGTACCAGAATACGCAGGGGGCGATTTTTGGGCTGCTTTTGACCCAGTTTTTGGCCCGGAAAAACACAGATTAGAGGCTATAAAGTGGGGGAATGCATCCATTCAGAGAGAGCTCTCGCCAATTTTTACTTCCCATGAATTAGAATTAGTTTTGAGGGAGGCTCTCTCCTCTCTCTTTAGGATTAGGATTTAGACTTAGGATTTTTATTTGCTTTCAGGATTATCTCTTTTGATCAGGTTCAATATTCCTTTTATTTACTTTTGCAAGTTACTTTATGAATCCTTTCATGTTACGGATTACTCTTTTATTAATGTTATTTGAGGTATTTCAGTTTAATATTGATTTATTTTATTTATGCTATTGTTGTTTTTACTCTGAAGACATTTTTATTCCAGTAGATTTACTTCTCCTTTTGATTTTGGTTATGAAATCAGTAACTCTGGAGTTATCAAACTCAAACATTATTGATAATTGTTATCTTTGTTAATTGAATTGAACTTCAATAATCCCAATCTTTTCTTAGGAAACAAATAGGATCCGAAGATCAACCCAATTAATCTCTTGACCTTTCTTTATATTAGTAAAGGCTAACGAAGTGGAATTCAGGTTCAATTATTATCATCATTGATAAGGATAGCCAGGATAGGACCTCTAATTTTTCATACCTTTCCAAAAGTTTATTTTACAGTTATTTATTTATTTTTAATTGCCATTTAAATTATTTGTCATATTCGTTCCTCATTCTTGAAACCCCAAATCTACAATCTCCATAACCAATAATAAGAACATACTTCCCTGCATTTCCTTGAGATGACGACCCGAGGTTTGAATACTTCGGTTATCAATTTATTTATGGGGTTTGTTACTTGTGACAACCAAAACATTTGTATGAAAGGACTTTTGAAGGTTTAGAGACTATACTTGCAACGAGGATTTATCCGCAAATTTCTAGACCACGCAAAAGTTCCTCTCGTCAAAATGGCGCCGTTGCCGGGGAACTGCTAACGTGTGCCTTATTATTGGTTATTGTAAATATTTTTCTTTTACTTGTTTATTTATTTCTGTTTTTCTTTTTTAATTTTATTTGCTACTATGAACTCTCACCCCTCTCGCTTTGAGTTTGGTTCTAACTTTATTGAAGGAAATAGAAGTTAAAGCAGGAATATGCATCAAGGTCAGACCAATCAAGGATGGATGGAGCCAAGAGGATCTAATCAACCCTTTAGGCAACAACACCCTCCAAGATATCACGGACAATGACCATTTTACAATGCATATCCAGCTGAAAGATATGATGGACAACCTTGTGACTACCAACAAGCCCCACCCCGTGCCTATAGACCAACCTCTCAACATAACCTCGAACCACAACACTCACAAGCTTCTCTTCACCATTCGCCACCGTATGATCCTTTCCTACCCCAGTTCCAATCCAATCACCCCCAAGCACCACCACTTCCCTATGTTTCATGTCCAAATCCATCACCCCGAGAATCAGAGGTTCGCCTCAAGGCAACAGTAAATAAACTTCAAACAACCATTCGACAACTGGAGCAAACAGTAATTCAATTAGCTTCTAGACATTCGAACATTCAAGGACCAACCACAGCCCCATGTGGACAATCTAATGAAGAGCGTAGCATGAAGGAAATACTAGAAACTCCAGTAGACAAGATAGAGAATGAATTCGTACTAGAACAAGTAGAAGAAGCTGTCATTGTACAAGAAGAAGAGTTGGTTGAAGATCTAGGAGATGCTGAACCTCCATGGGAATCCAGAGCTGAGGAGAACTCCGTCAAGGACGTTACAGTTGATGCTAAGGAGAATAGTGCACAATCCCCAAGGCAAGTCATTTATGAAGAACTAGACGGAATAACCCAGGACACAAATTCCCTTGATGATGATAGTCACAAGTCAAGTTCTCTTAGTAATGAACTTGCATCCGCAAGTGAATTCTCTGAGATCGAAGAATCTTTCCCAAGTTAATACGAAGATGACGCAGAGGTAGATTTTTCTCAACCTCCAATCTATGACTCAAGTGATGAGGAAGACATAGAAAACTTTGATCAGGACATGGATACATTTGAAGAATCTTACAAAGAAGTAGAGAAATTCACAGAAGACCACAAAGGAGACGAACTTACAGAACCACTAGAAACACCTGCCCCAAGGCCGTTACCACCCAATACAAGCTTCAAGTGGGTACAATCCTTAACCTTTAACTTTACTTTTTCACTTGAATACGGTTTGCTTGAAACAGATGGCCAGCTTAGAGCTCTCTGCGGCTTTAAGAGTAAGAGGGAAATGGCTCGTGCTCAGAGCTGGTGCACAAGGTTCAATAAGGTTCCACGCTTCAACTTGAAGTGCACGGATTGGTATCATATTCAATTGAATGGATCTCAGAAAATGTTTGGTCACCATGGTGAGAATCTACTTTCTAAACCGCCCGGATGGAAAAATATAGATCAAGACGGAGGCGGATTTAGAACCAAAGTTTGGGATCCTGGAAAATATTCTGATATTCATCACCCCGGGAGCCTGAAAATCTGTTTGAAGCTGCTCAGAAGCTTCACATGCCTAGTTTGGGACCCTGGAGGCTGTTGGCATTCCAAACATTGGTGGAGATTTCTGGATGAATTTAAACACAAGCCACCATAACAGGAAGCTCATCTAATGTCCAACTTAAGGACTTTAAATAAAAGTGCTAGGTGGGAGACAACCCACCATGGTATGATAGTTCCTTTTGCAATTTTAATTTTATTTAGTTTTGTTTGTTTTTGAATTTTATTTTTATTTTATTGAACCTGGAATCATTCATTGCATTCACATTAATTTTATTCTGCATACTGCATTCTGCAATCTACATATAAAAAAAAATCGCAGGTATTGGTAGAGAATAATGAACAGAAAGTTACGCAGGAGCAGCGCTGGAGGCGTGCCAATGGCACAAATCGTCCCACGCGACCGCGTCATATGGGAATAATTGCCTCCCACGCGACCGCGTGCCCCACGCGGCCGCGTGACCAGGATTTCGACGTCAAAGTGGTGCACTCCCGAAAGTTGTGCGAGAATGGTGCTGGATTGGTGCTGAACGCATAATTCTTCCCATGCGGTCGCGTGACCCACGCGACCGCGTCATATCCTTCTAAAGCCCACTCACGCGATCGCATGCCCCACGCGATCGCGTCACTTAAAATTTGGCAATTAATGATTTTGAACAGAGAGTTGTGCGAGTGCAAGGCTGCCCTCGCGCCAGTCGCATAAAATGGGTCACGCGACCGCGTGACCGACGCGACCACGTCAATCAGTTTAAGCGCATTTCGCGCGACCACGTGCCCCACGCGTCCGCGTTGCTCGCGCCGCACAACTCATTCAAAATATCTTATATCTTTCTTTTCCAAATCCTTATTTTTTCTCTTTTCTTATTTCTTTCTTCTTCTTTTCTTATTTTTTTTCTTTTCCATTCTATTTTATTTAATTTATTTACATACTTTCATTCATTGCATATTTTTATTATTTTACCATTGGTGTTCAAATGTTCCTATTCCACTGTTACATCTTTTCTGGTATTTTCTTGGTGCTTAGTGACTTGTTTAATTCTGATTGAGTAATATTATTTAAATCAATGCAAATTTTTTTAAATCTGTATTACTTTTGCATTGACATGAATTTATATTATCTCTCCTTCCTCACTCTCTTCCCCATTGTTGCAAATTTTGCACCATTGGTATGCCATGTGCTTCTATTGTTTTTCTCACGTACATGTTGAAGCTTCCATGTAATTGAGACCCTTATTATCTGGCATTAACACCCATATTTTATTTATTTTCTATCTTTAAATTTGGGTTACTTTTCTTCTTTTTCTCTTCTTCAGGATGGCCACCAAAGAAGGTAAAGGGAAAACTTCTAAAAGGGGAGACAAACAAGTCCATCTGCACAATCCTTAAAGGAAAGCATCAGTTGGAACAACCCGTCCACCTGCAGATCTCAGCATGCACCGAGGACGGTACAATCTTTAAGTGTGGGGAGGTCAATACCGATCTCCATGGGTTAGTTACCTTCTTTTCAACACCATTGTTTTATTTTCTCTATTGTTCACTATTGCATTTGCATATTTGATTGCATGTTTATTTGATTTTGTGCATTTAGTTACTACTTGATTAAAGTAATATTTTCTCTTTCAAGAAACCTTTGAAAGTATTTCACTAATTTGAATAAAATTTTTTTGTTACACTTGTTTGAAGAAATATTATATTGGAACATGATTTAGAGCTCGAACACACAAACCTTGTGAGATTTTTTTAGCCTAATTGATTGGTTGCATTTTGTCAACCAATAATTTATTTTTGATGTGTATTTTTCTCTCTAAAATTGTGATCTTTGTCTTGCTTGATTTTATATTTCCATTATTTAATGTATGCATGCACTATATGATTGAGGCCCTTGTTTCACTCAGCTTACATACCCATATGGCCTTAACCCTTTCATTATCCTTTGCAAACCAATGTTGAGCCTGTTATATCCCTTTGTTTTTTACTTTAGCACATCATTAACTCTAGGCGAAAAACAATAATGTCCTTAATTTCAATCCTTGGTTAGCTTAGACTAGTGAAAGTGCTTATGATTTAAGTGTGGGAAATTCTGTTTGGAAACATTTGGTTTGAGAATTAAATATGTTAGAAATTTCTGAAAATGTGGAAGAAATGTTTAGGACATGTTTATGCATTCAATAAATTAATCATATGCATTGAGAAAAATAAAAGAAAAGATATATATATATATATAATAGAAAAGAAAAGAAAAGAAAAATAGCAAATAATAAGGGGACAAAATGCCCCAAAGTAAGTGATGAAAGCAATGCATATGTACTGTACTTGAAATTAGAATGCATGAATATGTGGAAAACATGGTTAATGGGTAGTTAGATGTGGTATCATGATTACATGGATTGTCTGAAGTTAGGTGGAAAGTTTAAAGTTAATTAAGGATTTAGATTTTAGTCTACTTGGCCAAATACAATCCTACCTTGACCCTAACCCCATTACAACCCTTAAAAGACCTCTTGATATGTGTATCTGTGCATTAAATTTATGTTGATTGTTAGATGAAGAGCAAGCCTTAGAAAGCAAGGTTAGTAGAGAATTGAGAGAATCGAACCTAAAACACTTGAGTGATTAGAGTGATATACACTACTAGTGAGGGTTCGATGCTCGATTCTTTGTTCCCGGCTTTCACGAGCTATTTTCTTCTACAAGTCTATTTGTACTTCATTTTTATGATTTGAATTAGTGAAATCCAGTTCATATTTATTCTTGGAGATTTATTTACTTTTAACTAAGTAGGTAGAAACATTTTTTTTGCATGTAGTTGCATTCATATAGATAGGTTGCATTTCATACATCCTACCATTCCTCTTCATCTTTATAGCTTCTCTTGAGCTTAGAATGAGGACATGCTATTGTTTAAGTGTGAGGAGGTTGATAAACCACTATTTTATGGTTTATCTTGTACTCAATTGAGTAGTTTTTATCAACTCTTTACCCACTTATTCATACTATTTGCATGTTTTACATTTTCCTTCCTGGTTTTGTGCTATGATTGAAAACATGCTTCTTTGATCTTATATTTGCTTATTATTAATCCTCTCTTATTACCATTAGATGCCTTGATATGTGTGTTAAGTGTTTTCAGAGATTACAGGGCAGAAATGGCTCAGAGGATGGAAAGGAAGCATGCAAAAGTGGAAGAAATACAAGAAGTTGGAGAAACTGCTAAGCTGTCCAGCCTGACCTCTTTGCACTCAAACGGCTATAACTTTAGCTACGGAGGTCCAAACGACGCGGTTTCAGTTGCGTTGGAAAGATAACGTCCGGGGCTTCGATTTGATATATATTATGCCATAGTTTCCCTGATGCTAGGCGACGCGAATGTGTGATCCATGCGGAGGTGTCGCATCTGCGAACTTCAATCCGCACGGCCACGTGAACGATGCCTCCACGTCACTTGTCCGCGACCTGAACGTACCAGAATACGTAGGTGGCGATTTCTGGGCTGTTTTTGACCCAGTTTTCGGCCTGGAAAACACATATTAGAGGCTATAAAGTGGGGGAATGCATCCATTCAGAGAGAGCTCTCACCAATTTTTACTTCCCATGCATTAGAATTAGTTTTGAGGGAGGCTCTCTCCTCTCTCTTTAGGATTATGATTTAGACTTAGGATTTTTATTCGCTTTCAGGATTATCTCTTTTGATCAGGTTCAATATTCCTTTTATTTACTTTTGCAAGTTACTTTATGAATCCTTTCATGTTACGGATTACTCTTTTATTAATATTATTTGAGGTATTTCAGTTTAATATTGATTTCTTTTATTTATGCTATTGTTGTTTTTACTCTGAAGACATTTTTATTCCAGTAGATTTACTTCTCCTTTTGATTTTGGTTAAGAAATCAGTAACTTTGGAGTTATCAAACTCAAACATGATTGATAATTGTTATCTTTGTTAATTGAATTGAACTTCAATAATCCCAATCTTTTCTTAGGAAACAAATAGGATCCGAAGATCAACCCAATTAATCTCTTGACCTTTCTTTATATTAGTAAAGGTTAACGAAGTGGAATTAAGATTCAATTATTATCATCATTGATAAGGATAGCCAGGATAGGACCTCTAATTTCTCATACCTTGGAAAAGTTTATTTTACAGTTATTTATTTATTTTTAATTGCCATTTAAATTATTTGTCATATTCGTTCCTCATTCTTGAAACCCCAAATCTACAATCTCCATAACCAATAATAAGAACATACTTTCCTGCAGTTCCTTGAGAAGACGACCCGAGGTTTGAATACTTCGGTTATCAATTTATTTAAGGGGTTTGTTACTTGTGACAACCAAAACGTTTGTATGAAAGGACTTTTGAAGGTTTAGAGACTATACTTGCAATGAGGATTTATCCGCAAATTTCTAGACCACGCAAAAGTTCCTCTCATCATCTACCTCTACTATAAGAAATTTAACTTGTCTCGATCCCTGAGGGAAGGGTCCGAGAAGGTCGAGTCCCCATTTTGCAAATGGCCATGGTGAGGTTACATTGATGAGTTCCTCTGGTGGGACAATGTGAAAGTTGGCATGTTTCTGGCATGGTAGACATGTCTTTACAAACTCTGTAGCTTCCTTTTGTAGAGTTGGCCAATAAAATCCTGTTCGAAGTACTTTTTTGGCGAGAGCTTGCACTTCGAGATGATTGCCACAAATGCCATTGTGTACTTCTTCTAGAACTTCCTTTGTGTTGGAAGTCGGCACACATTTTAATAATGGGATTGAAATCCCTCTCTTGTATAGAGTATTGTTTATGATGGTGTAATGTCGTGCCTCTCGTTTTAACCTCTTTGCCTCCTTTTTGTCTGTAGGGAGTGTTTCTGTTTTGAGGTAGTTAATTTGGGAGTCATCCATCCTTGATCCTGACCTATTACGGCCAGGACTTTTTCTTCTTCCAAGATTGACGGACTCTGCAGTATTTCTTGGATGAGGCTTCTATTGTTGCCCCCTGGTTTGGTGCTGGCTAACTTTGAGAGTGCGTCAGCTCGGGCATTTTGTTCTCCAGGTATGTGACGGACCTCATATTCTCCGAGTTGTCCCAGCTGTTCCCTATTTTTGTCCAAGTACTTTTTCATGGTGGGGTCTTTGGCTTGGTAGCTCCCTGCTATTTGTGAAGTGACTACTTGTGAGTCGCTGAAGATGGTAAGCTTTTGAGCTCTAACCTCCCTAGCCAGTTTCAAACCAGCTAATAGTGCCTCATATTCCACTTGATTATTTGAGGCAGGAAACCCAAATTTGAGGGAGAATTCAATTTGAGTCCCTTGGTTGCTTTCAATTATCACACCCGCACCACTTCCATTTTTATTTGAGGAACCGTCCACGTAGAGGTTCTATTCTGTGGGATTTCCGGGGTGTCTGTAAATTCTGCAATGAAGTCGGCCAGGTATTGTGACTTAATGGCCGTCTGAGATTCGTATTGAAGATCAAATTCGGACAACTCGACGGCCCATTGCAAGATTCTACCTGCTAAGTCTGTTTTCTGCAAAATCCCCTTTATGGGCTGGTTGGTCCGAATCCTGATGGTGTGAGCTTGGAAGTATGGACGAAGTCGTCGAGATGTTAGTTTGAGGGGGAAGGAAAATTTTTCTATTTTTTTGTAGTTCAGCTCGGATCCTTGTAATGCTTTACTGATGAAGTATATGGGTTGTTGCCCACTGTCGTCTTCTCGAACTAGTGCTGAGGCTACTGCTCGACTTCCTACCGCGAGGTACAATATGAGTGGTTCTCCTTTCCGTGGCCGAGTTAAGATAGGTGGTTGTCTCAGGAATCTCTTGAACTCTTGGAAGGCTTGCTCGCACTCTGTTGTCCATTCAAACTTTTTTCCTTTCCTTATTGTGGCGTAGAAGGGGAGAGATCTTATTGCCGATCTGGCTAGAAATCTGGACAAGGCTGCCAACCTCCCGTTGAGTTGTTGCACCTCTTTGACGCAAGTCGGGCCTTTCATGTCGAGTATGGCCCGGCATTTATCCTGATTTGCTTCGATTCCTCTTTGTGTGAGCATAAAACCCAGGAATTTGCCAGCTTCTACTGCGAAGGTGCATTTTGCAGGATTGAGTCGCATGTCATGCCTTCTTATAGTGTCGAACACTTGGGTCAGGTCAGACAATAGCGTCTCTTCACTTTGTGTCTTTATTAACATGTCGTCTACATAGACTTCCATGATTTTTTCGATATGATCCGAAAAGACTTTATTCATTAACCTTTGATAAATAGCTCCTGCGTTTTTAAGACCAAAAGGCATTACGATGTAGCAATAGTTTGCTTTTGGGGTTAAGAATGAGGTTTTTTCTTGGTCGGGTGGATGCATTGGGATTTGATTGTATCCCGAATACGCATCCCTGAACGAGAGGTATTTAGATCCGGAGGAGGCATCTACCAGGGCGTCGATACTTGGGAGTGGATAAGGATCTTTTGGGCAGGATTTGTTGAGATCAGTGTAGTCGGTGCACATTCGCCACTTCTCATTTGATTTTTTCACCAAGACGACGTTAGCTAGCCATAGTGGGTACTTGACTTCTCTTATGAATCCTGCCTGCAATAGAGCTTGTACCTGCTCTTCCACAGCTTGGGATCGTTCTGGTCTGAGCTTTCTCCGTCTCTATTGTACTGGCCGAGATCCTGGGTAGACCGCCAACTTGTGGCACATTAATTTGGGGTCTATGCCTGGCATGTCTGCAGCTTTCCATGCAAAGAGGTCGACGTTATCTTGTAAAAACTGTACGAGTAATTCTTTTATGTCTCCTCTGGGAATCGTACCAATATTGGTTGTTTTGTCCGGAGTGTCTCAGATCTGGATTTTCTCTACTTCACCTTCGGGTTGTGGGTGGAGTTCTTCCCGCCTCTGAACTCTCCCCAGTTCGATTGTGTGGAATTCCTCTCCTCTGCCTCTGAGGTTTAGACTTTCGTTGTAACAGTGGCGTGCCATCTTCTGATCTGCTTTTATTGTAGCTATCCCTTCTGCAGTTGGGAATTTCATGCATAAATGTGGAGTTGAGACTATTGCGCCTAGTTGATTCAATGTTGTCCGACCTATTAAGGCATTGTAGGTTGAACTCACGTCGACCACGATGTAGTCTATCTTGAGTGTTCTAGATTGGTTTTCTTTTTCGAAGGTAGTGTGTAGTGAAATGTATCCAAGTGGTTGAACTGGGGTGTCTCCCAGTCCGAACAGACTGTTTGGATATGCTCTAAGTTCTTTTTCTTCCAGGCCGAGCTTATCGAAGGCAGTTTTGAACAAAATGTCGGCGGAGCTCCCTTGGTCTATCAGTGTGCGGTGGAGATTTTTGTTTGCCAGTATAATAGTGATGACTATGGGATCATCGTGTCCTAAGATGATACCGGATGCGTCTTCTGTTGTGAAAGTGATTGCGGGGATGTCGAGTGCTTCCTCTTTCCCCTCAATATGATATACTTCTTTGAGATATCTTTTGCGAGATGACTTGGAGATTCCTCCTCCTGCAAATCCGCCGTGTATCATGTGGACGTGTCGTTCTGGTGTGCGAGGTGATCGCTCGGTTCGTCCGACATCTTCGTCTCTTCTTCTTTTTCTTCGTTCATCGTCCCGGGTGGCTAGGTACCGATCTAATTTTCCCTCTTTTACTATTTTTTCTATGACAATTTTTAAGTCAAAACATTCGTTGGTGGAATGCCCGTGGATTCGATGATATTCACAATATTCGGTCCGATTTCCTCCTCCTTTTTTGCCTTTGAGTGGTCGAGCTGGGGGTATTTTTTTGGTGTGGCAAACTTCTCTGTAGACATCTACAAGGGACACCCGAAGAGGGGTGTAATTGTGGTATTTTTTGATTTTTTCCCCATGTCGATCTTCCTTCTTTTTGGACTCTTTATCCTTATCCCGGGAGGGATAGGTGAATCCAGAGTTTGAGGTCTCTCCTAGTCGAGAGGTTTTCTCCATGTTGATGTACTTCTCTACTCGTTCTTGCACTTCGTTCAGAGATGTAGGGTGTTTTTTCGATATAGATTGACTAAAAGGTTCCTCTCGCAAGCCATTGATTAGGCCCATAATGGCAGCCTCTGTTGGTAGGCTTTGTATGTCCCGGAATGTTTTGTTGAATCTTTCCATGTAACTGCGAAGGCTTTCCCGATCTCCTTGCTTAATTCCTAATAGACTTGGGGCGTGTTTAGCCTTATCTTTTTGGATGGAGAATCTGGCCAGAAACTTCTTTGCTAAGTCATCGAAGCTTGAGATGGACCTAGGAGGTAGATTGTTGAACCACCTGATTGCTGTCTTTGTTAAAGTAGTTGGAAAGGCTTTGCAGCGGACTGCATCTGAAGTGTTGGTGAGATACATTCTACTTCTGAAATCACTAAGATGATGGCCGGGATCTGTACTGCCATCGTACAAAGTCATGTCTGGAAGTTTGAAGTCCTTAGGGATTTTGGTCTTCATGATCTCCCTAGTGAATGGGTCTTGATCCTTGCGAGAGTTGTCCTCAGGGGTGGATCGAGTAGCTTTGGCTTTGAGATCGGCTTCGAGTTTTAGAAGTTTATCTTCTAATTCTCAGCGTCGCCTTATCTCCCTCTGTAGATCCTTCCCAACTTCTCGCTGATGTTGGGCTTCTTTTTCAAGTTGCTTTAAACGATCTTGAAGCGCCTCTATTGCTCCCGAATTTGGTGGACTTTTGTCCTTGTTAGATTCTAGGGTATTTTTCGGTGTAGTGTCCGCGTTTTTGTACGGCGTTCTATCCTCTAGATCTGAATCGTGGTCTTTGTCATGGTCATCCGCCATGATGGTGGGGTGACTTCCGGGTCCCTGGCAACGGCGCCAATGTTCCGAGGGTTAGCTGAAACTGGAGGTCGATCTCGGATGAGATCTTCCGTACTGGTCAGTGCTGACGTGTCCAGCTGGTGAGTGGCGGCCGGAGCTGTCGTGTCCGCCTTGTTGGACTGGCTGCGTTGCTGATCCTTCGTCACCAGAGGGTGGGGGTACCTGCAAGGGACTCCGATGCTCAAGTTAGCAAGGGTATTAAGCAGGTTTTTAGTAGAATCAGGGTATGAGTTATACCTGGGTGCTCCAGTGTATTTATAACAGCGTGGGCTGACCTTCTTAGATAAGATAAGTTAGTTATCTTATCTTATCTTTATCTTATCTTTGGACTTTGGGTGAGGTCAGCTTATCTTCAAGGGAACCGCCTTTATCTCTATATGCTTGGACTGCCTTTGGACTTGGGTCGTGTTCCTCTATTTGGGCCCTTTACTGGGCTTTCCTGGCAGTTTGGCCGAGCTCTTTGAGAAGAGGTCGGATAGTCAGACCTGAAGAGGTCGGTCGTCTTGTCGCTAAACATCCCGGGTCGGATAGCTCGACCCAAGGTATGAACAGATACCTTCTTATGCAAAGTTCATGAAGGACATTCTAAGTCATAAGAAGGATTAGAGAGAGACACAAACAGTCCTCCTCACTGAGGAATACAATGAAGTCATTCAAAATAGCTTGCCAGAGAAGCTTATGGATCTTGGAAGCTTTATGATACCATGTACTCTAGGTGATCCTTATACAAGGACAGCTCTATGTGACCTTGGAGCAAGCATCAATCTAATACCTGCTTCACTAATAAAGAAGCTTAGTTTGACTGATGAAGTCAAACCAACCCGCATGTGCCTTCAACTTGCTGATGGTTCTATTAAGATACCATCAGGAGTAGTTGAAGACATCATTGTCAAGGTTGGACCTTTTGCCTTCCCCACTAACTTTGTGGTGTTGGACATAGAGGGGAACAAGAGTGCATCCCTTATCCTAGGAAGACCCTTCCTAGTTACAAGACAAACCCTCATTGATGTTGAGAAAGGGGAAGTAACCCTGAGAGTCAACGAGGAAAAGTTCATACTGAATGCTGTCAAGGCTATGCAGTATCCAGACATTCTTGAGGAATACATGAGTATTGACCTCATTGATTCGCTGGTGGAAGAGGTCAACATGGCCGAAAGCCTCAAGGAAGGGCTAGATGATATCCTTGATGATACTCAGCCTAATTCAGAGGAACCTCTGGAAACCTATGAGGAAAAAGAGAAGCCTCCAAAGCTTGAACTTAAGCTACTACCATCCTCCCTAAAATATGCATTTCTGGGAGATGGAGATACCTTTTCTGTGATCATAAGCTCTACCCTAGAGCCACAGGAAGAAGAAGCGCTACTTAAAGTTCTCAAAACACATAAGACCGCCCTTGGGTGGACTATAAGTGACCTTAAGGGCATTAGCCCAGCCCGATGCTTGCATAAAATCCTGCTGGAGGATAATGCTAAACCAATGGTGTAACCACAAAGGCAATTGAATCCAGCTTTGAAGGAAGTAGTGCAGAAGGAAGTCACTAAGCTCTGAGAGGCTGGGATCATTTATCCCATTTCTGATAGCCCCTGGGTGAGCCTTGTCTAAGTTGTCCCCAAGAAGGGAGGGATGACAGTGGTTTATAATGAAAAGAATCAGCTAATCCCTAAAAGGACAGTCACAGGGTGGCGTATGTACATTGATTTCAGAAGACTCAATGACGCCACCAGGAAAGATCACTTTCCTTTACCCTTCATTGACCAAATGCAACAAAGACTAGCAGGTCATATTTTTTATTGTTTCCAAGATGGATATTCTGGGTACAATCAAATAGCAATAGATCCACAGGATAAAGAGAAGATAGCATTCACATGCCCATCTAGCATGTTCGCCTATAGACAAATGCCATTTGACCTATGCAATGCGCATGCCACCAATCAGAGATGCATGTTATCCATGTTCTCTAATATGGTAGAGAAATTCCGTGAAGTATTCATGGATGACTTCTCTATTTATGGAGACTCGTTTGACTCCTGTCTTCATCATCTGACCCTGGTCCTGAAAAGATGCCAAGAAATAAACCTAGTTCTAAACTGGGAGAAATGCCACTTCATGGTGACTAAAGGCAATGTTCTCGGGCATCGGATCTCAAACAAGGGGATAAAAGTGGATCAAGCTAAGGTGGAAGTGATAGAACACTTGCCTCCACCTACTAATGTCAAGGCAATCAGAAGTTTCCTAGGACATGCAGGGTTTTACAGGCGGTTCATAAAATATTTTTTCTAAAATCGCCAAACCCCTGTGTAATCTCTTGGCCACTGATGTTCCATTCATCTATGACCAATAGTCTATGCCATTGACACGTTTAGATCCTATTTAGTAGGATCTAAGGTCATTATTTATACTGACCATGCTACTCTAAAATATCTACTCACTAAGCAAGATTCTAAACCAAGACTTATAAGATGGGTGTTACTCCTTCAAGAGTTTGATATAGAAATTAGAGACAAGAAAGGGACAGAAAATCAGGTGGTTGATCACTTGTCTCGGATTGAGCCAGTAGCAGGGACTTCTTCTCCCTCCACTGACATATTCGAATCCTTTCCAGATGAGCAACTCTATGCCATGCAGACAGCACCTTGGTTTGCAGACATTACAAACTATAAGAGATGCTCGGATGGAATAATCTGACGCTATGTGTCTGAAGAAGAGGCACAGAGAATTCTATGGCATTGCCATAGCTCTGACTATGGAGGACACTTTGGAAGTGAGCGGACAACCACTAAGGTGCTCCAAAGTGGCTTTTACTGGCCTACACTCTTTAAAGATTCTAGAGAGTTCGTTCGTAACTGTAATAATTGCCAAAGGGTTGGCAATCTTCCTCATGGTCACAGCATGCCTCAGCAAGGAATCCTAGAGATTGAGTTGTTTGACGTATGGCACATAGATTTCATGGGACCATTCCCGCCTTCATACTCAAACACCTACATCCTTGTGGCAGTAGATTATGTGTCTAAATGGGTTGAAGCAATAGCAACACCCACCAGTGACACCAGAGTAGTAATGAAGTTCCTCCAAAAGAACATCTTTAGTAGATTTGGTGTCCCTAGGACACTAATTAGTGATGGAGGAACTCATTTCTGCAACAGACAGCTTGATTCTGTCTTAAGCCGTTACAGAATTTTCCATAAAGTAGTAACACCGTATCATCCCTAAACCAATGGGCAAGCTAAAGTCTCAAATAGAGAACTAAAACGAATCATAGAGAGGACAGTAAGTGCCTCTAGAAAGGATTGGGCTAGAAAGCTTGATGATGCTCTGTGGACATACAGAACAGCTTTCAAAACCCCCATTGAAACTTTATCATATGAGTTAGTACATGGGAAGTCCTGTCATTTGCCAGAGGAACTAGAACACAAGGCCTATTGGGCTACTAGATTCCTCAACCTTGATGCTAAAGCAGCAAGAGAAAAATCGCTTCTCCTGCTAAACAAGTTGGATGAATTCCGCTTAGATGCATTTGAGATTGCAAAGATCTATAAGGAAAAGGAAAAAGGTGGCATGACAGGAAGATAGCTTCCAGAGTCTTTGAACCAGCACAGAAAGTTTTGCTCTTCAACTCAAGGCTCAGATTACTTCCTGAAAAACTCAAATCCCGCTGTAAGGGACCGTTTGTGATTACAAGAGTATCACCTTACTGACACATAGAACTTCAAGGAAAAGATCCTGAAAACAGTTTCACTGTCAATGAACAGAGAATTAAGCATTACCTTGAAGTAGATATAGAGCCAAAAGGCTCAACACTGCTACTAGATTAAGTACAGTGAAGTCCAGCTAAAGACACTAAAGAAGTGCTTGTTGGGAGGCAACCCAACCTTACTCAACTATTTTTATTTTATTTTATTTTGTTTTTCTTTTCAGTTGTCAGAGTCATGATCATATGCATCAGTCAAGATATAGAATCCACAGTAGTAAAAACAGAGCACTCTGGATAGAGTGTCAAAGTTGAATGCCGGTAAGGGTATCCCTGCCGGGTGTTCAACACCCATCATGGGCAGCATTACTGGCGTTGAACGCCAGCCAGGGAGCAGTCCCTGGGCGTTCAAACGCCAGTGCAAGAGATAAGGGAAACTGAATTTTCCAGCCTCTCAGGACCTATAGGTCCCACAAAAGCTCCACCTACCCCACCTTCTTCTACCCTACTTTGCTCGAGGATGAGCAAAACTCTTAAGTTTGGTGTTGTAAAAGCTTTGCTTTTGACTTCTACTACTCCTAAGTATGGAAAAAGAGGATGGTGCAAAATAGAAAGCATGCATAAGAGCCTGTGCAGCCGCCTCAACAAAGACAAAGGAGTGACATTGAAGACATCAAGCACTACATTTGATCTTCAAGGAGGAGCACTAGACACCATTATTCAGGTGGATTCGTTTTCTTTTACCTCCTTTCCTGTTCTATTTTTCTATTTTCTATTATGTTTTGTCTGTTCTCTTGTTCTAGTTGTATGATCATTTGCATTGATGTCTTAAAAGTTGTAAAATGTTTCATATATCTCTCACCATGCTTAAAAGAAAATTTTTAATTAAAAAGAATTGAGAAATGCATGAATTTCAATTTTAAAATAAGATTAGTTTAATTATGTTGATGTGGTGTCATTTGCTTTTATTTTCTGAATGTATGAAATAAACAGTGCAAATTTGAAGTTGAAATTTTAGAATGTTGGCTCTTGAAAGAAAAAGGAAAAAGGAAAAATATTATTGATAATCTGAAAAATCTGAAAATTGATTCTTGAAGCAAGAAAAAGCAGCAAAAAGCAAAAGAAAAAGCATGTTGCAAAAGAAAAAATTATTATGCATGCGAAAAAAAAAAGAAAGAAAAAAATAAAAAGCAGAAAAATCCATTACTGTCCAAAAATGCAGGAAAAGGAGGGCAGATTGAAAAAGCCAGTAACCCTTTAAACCAAAAGGCAAGGGTAAAAGGACCCAAGGCTTTGAGCATTAATGGATAGGAAGGCTCAAAAAAATATAATCCTGGGCTAAGCAGTTAAACCAAGCTGTCCCTAACCATGTGCTTGTGACGTGAAGGTGTCAACTAAAAAGCTTGAGACTGAGCGGTTAAAGTCGTGGTCCAAAGGAAAAAGAGTGTGCTTAAGAACTCTAGACACCTCTATTTGGGGACTCTAACAAAGCTGAGTCACAATCTGAAAAGGTTCACCCAGTTAAAGTGTCTGTGGCATTATTGTATCCGGTGGTAATACTGCAAAACAAGGTGCTTAGGATCACAACCAAAACTCTGAAAGCTGTGTTCAAGAATCAAAATAAGATTAACTAAGAGAATCAATAATATTATCTGGATTCTAAGTTCCTAAGGATGCCAACATCTCTGAGTTTTAATGGATAGACTGGCATATTCACACAGATAGACCGACAAGTTCACCGGATCGTCCAAGTAATACCTCAGATGAGTGAGGGTCAATCCCATGGAGATTGTTGGTTTGAACATGCAATGGCTACCTTGTAGATCTTAGTCAGGTGGGTATAAAATATAGTTGTATGGAAAAATGCATAAAAACAGAATAAATAAAGTGTTACTGGATAGATGTGAAATCAGTAATAGGAGAATGGTTGAGACTTCGGAGATGCTTCCTCCTTCTGGATCAACTTTTCTTACTGTCTACTTTAACTTCTGATGATTCATTCCATGGCAGGCTGTAAATGACTAATGCCAGGTCAGTGGTCATTAGTCTCCTCTACTTCAGATCAAACGCCAGGTCAGCAGTCATCCAATCTGAATGGGGGTGAAGCTCCAGCAGTCCATTCCCTTGGTGATCCTACTCAAAACGCCACAGACAAGGTCGGATCTTCCAGATTAGAGAACGCTGCTCCTTTGATTCTAGCCTATACCACAAAGGCCCTAATTGCCCCGTACCTCAGCTGGACTGATGTCTCCAAGTACCCAACGTAGTCGTGGATTAGCCGTCTAAGAGATGTATAATCAAGCTTGTGGTTCAGTACTATCGCGTCAAGGACTTGCACGAACCCATGTAGAATAGGGATGACGGTCAAGTTACACTTCCAATTCATTAGGATGAAGAACGAAGATACATCTTAGAATGGAATCAAGCATAGATTAAAATAGAATAGTGATATTATTAATCCATAGAAATCAACAGAGCTCCTGACCTTAACCTAGGAGGTTAGTGACTCATAGCTTACAGAAAAGTAATGTATTCGAATGGGGAGGATGATGATAAGGCAGAAGGATCTTAAACAAGGGTGATCTTCTTCTTTAAATACTAATCTGATAACTAAGAATCTCAGAAATAAGATAAACTAGTCTTATAGTTCAAAAATCCACTTCTTGGGCGCACTTGGTGAGTGTTTGGGCTGAGCTAGGGGTGTCTCCATGTGCTAGGACTCCTTAGGGGTGTTGAATGCCAGCTTGGGACTCTTTTGTGGGTGTTGGGCGCCAGCTGCTCCCTTTTGGGTGTCGAACGGTAGGAATCAGGTAGGTGGCTGGCATTGAACGGTGGTTTTAGACCTTCATTTCCAGAGCAATGTATGAACTATTATATATTTCTAGAAATCCATGTTTGTTAGCTTTCCGTAGCCGTTGAGAGAGTATTATTTGGACTTCTGGAACTCTAGAAACTCTCCTTCGAGTGCATGGAGGTTAGAATCTCACAGCATCTGCAGTCCTTTCTCTGTCTCTGAACCAGACTTTGCCAAAACTTAATTTCAGCCAGAAAATACCTGAAATCATCATAAAACACAAAAAATCAAAGTAGAATCCAAAAATATGAATTTTGCACTAAAACCTATTGAAAGAGCATTACCGTCGGCTAAGAATTTCTTCTCGGTTAGCGGAAAATAACTTCATTGCAAGCATAGTTCCCAACCGATAAGTAATGCTCAATCAAAGTTTTAACAGTGATTGTCACAAATACAAACCCCAATGAAAATTAACCGAAGTATTCAAACCTCAGGTCATCTCACAAGGAATTGCAATGAAGTGATCAATTATTGGCTATAAAGGAACAATGGGGTTTAATTTATAAAAGGGCAAGAAAATAAAGCAAGC
The DNA here is from genome assembly GCF_000816755.2 of Arachis ipaensis. NCBI lineage: Eukaryota > Viridiplantae > Streptophyta > Magnoliopsida > Fabales > Fabaceae > Arachis > Arachis ipaensis. Next base: position 63,778,382 of record NC_029790.2, on the reverse strand, counting down.
ACTAAAGAAAGCAAGTGATAAAGGGAGACATTCATGGTAAGGATTGAGAATATAGGCTTTCTATCCCAGTCGTTAATCATAACAATAATTATCAAGATCTTATCCTATTTAGTCATCTCCAACAATGAAAAAAGGTACAATGTTATCTTCACACGAGAGAAAGACAAATAAGACTAGTTAATCTCAATCCAAAAGTCCTAATCAGCTTACTAATTGAATTAGCAAAATATTAGCGTCAATGGAAACAATATTAACTAATAACTCTAGATCACCAACATAAGTTGGGTATTCATGACTCAAGATTGCCTAATTTCATTTTTCAAGCCAAAAATGCTCAAAAAGCTGCTTTAACATCCAACCAATCATTTTGTCTAACACTTGGAAGGCATAAAAGGAAAGCATAATAAATTTCAAGGAAAGATAAATTCTACAACTACCAATTGTAAGAAAATAACAATAACAACTCAAATCAACAATAAAAGAACATCAAACATCAAAATGCATTAAAGAAAATCCAAATCCAACAATAGTTCATAAACATAAAAAGAGGCATAAAAAGGGAAATAGCAAAAGAGACTAGGAAATTAAACTACTAGAGCATGAAAATGTAAAAGAAAGAAGTTGAGAACAAGAAATTAAACCTAGATCTAAGATGAAAATTCACCTAAGAACCCTAATCCTAGAGAGAAAAGGGAGTTTCTCTCTCTAGAAAAAACTAACCTACATGATGCTAACCTAAAACTAATTGCTCCCCTCTTGTTCTTCCTTGAATTCTGCATGAAGTAGTCTCAGAAATGAGTTGGATTTGGGCCTGGAAAGCTCAGAAATTGCCCCAGCGAATTCACTTTAAGTGAGTCACATGCCTCTCGTCACGCGTGCACGTGGGTGACGCGTGCGCGTCGCTGGCAAATCTTCTTCTCACGCGTACGAATGCCTGATGCATGAGCGTGGCTTTCAGTTTAGCAAATCCTCATTTCTTTATGAATTCTCTGCTTTGCATGCTTTTCTCTTCACTTCTTTCATCCAATACTTGCCTTATGAATCTGAAATCACTCAACAAACACATGAAGGCATCGAATGGAATTAAAGTGAATTAAATTTAGCTATTTTAAGGACTAAAAAGCATGTTTTCACTTTTAAGCACAAATTAGGAGAGATTCACAAAACCATGCTATTTCGTTGAATAAATGTGAGAAAAGTTGATAAAATCTCCCAAATTAGGCACAAGATAAACCACAAAATTGGGGTTTATCAAACTTTCCCACACTTAAACCAAGCATGTCCACATGCTAAACTCAAGAAAGAGACAAAGGGTATCAATATTTATTCAATGCAAACTATCTATATGCAATGTACCTACATGCGATCTATCTATATGCATGCAACTACTTGGTCAAAATAAATAAATTCCCAAGAAAGCATATATGCACATGAGGGCTAAAGGTATTAACAACCAAATCAAATCCACAATTAATTGAGTTACTGAAAAGATTTTACAAACTTGCAAGAAAGGAGATGATTATGTGTGAAAACGTGTAATTGAGCAATCAAAGCCTCACCGGATGTGTATCTGCTCTAGTCACTCAAGTGTATAGGGTTGATCCACTCAATTCTCCCCTAATCATGCTTTCCAAGATTTGTTTTTCATCTAACAATCAACAATTATTCAATGCATGCATACAAATATCATGAGGACTTTCCACAAGGTTGTAATGGGCCTAGGGTCAAGGTAGGATAATATGTGGTCAAGTGGACTAGAACTTGAATCTTTGGTTAACTTAAACTTTCCCACCTAACCTACAATAACCTATACAATTTCAAAGCTAACCTAACTACCCATTCTTCACTTTTTCACACACTCATGCATTCTCTTTTTTATCACAACCCATATGCATTGATTATTATTGAACTTCACTTTGGGGCATTTTGTTCCCTTTTTATTGCTTTTTTTTCTATATTTTATATCTTTTATTTTTATTTTGATATACATTTTCCTTTATTTTGTATTTTTTTCATTTTTCAATAAAGTATATACAAAAGTATCAATGCATATGGTTTAACATTTAATTAATACATGAGCATGTACGAAATTCCCAATATTTTCAATAGAAATACAAAAATACTCTTTTATCCCAACCAATATTTCCAACTCTCCCACAATTAAATGATAAACACTCTCACTAGCCTAAGCTAATCAAAGATCCAAACAAGAGACATTTATTTTTTTTCGCTTTAAGGCTTGTAATGTGCTAAAATTAAGAACAAATGGGTTTAGCATAGGCTCAAAGTTGGCTAACAATGGAAGATAAAAGGGTAGGCTATTTGGGTAAGTGAACTATTTAACATGATGGCCTCAATCATATAAATGCATTCATACACAAAATAATGGACATAAAGAATAAAAAAAATCAAAGATTACAATCATAGAAAGAGAATAAAACACACAAGAATGAAAAATAGTGGTCATATGATGTAACTGCACAATTAGGCTCAAAACTCACATGCTTATGTGTTCTTAGCTCAAAAACATCTTCCACAATGTATAGTTCAAGAAAGTTCTAAAAAAATTATTTTTTCAAATCAATTGGGGTGCAGTACCCTATAGATAAAATTCTTGGAAAATTTTATCATTTTGACTAAGTTTATTATATAAACACACAAAAATAGTGGTCATATGATGTAACTGCACAATTAGGCTCAAAACTCACATGCTTATGTGTTCTTAGCTCAAAAACATCTTCCATCTTCCACAGTTCAAGAAAGTTCTAAAAAAATTATTTTTTCAAATCAATTGGGGTGCAGTACCCTATAGATAAAATTCTTGGAAAATTTTATCATTTTGACTAAGTTTATTATATATATATATATATATATATATATATATATATGCAAAATAAGAAAATGCATCTAAAA
>NC_029790.2:63761270-63768663 GCF_000816755.2 Arachis ipaensis | reverse complement strand
ATAGTAATGAACACTCTCACTAGCCTAAGCTAATCAAAGATCCAAATAGGGGATATTTATTGTTTTTCACTTAGGCTTGTAATGTGTTACACTTATGAACAAATGGGTTAAGCATCGGCTCAAATTGGCTAACAATGGAAGATAAAAGGTAGGCTATCTGGGTAAGTGAGCTATTTGAACAATGGCCTCAATCATATAAATGCATGCGTACACAAAGTAATGGATATAAAGAATCAAACAAATCAAAGATTACAATCATAGGAAGAGAATAATGCACACAAGAATGAAAATAAGTGGTTATATGATGTAACCACACAATTAGGCTCAGGTCTCACATGCTTTTGTTCTCAGCTCAAAAATTATGTTCCATAATATATAGTTCAAGCAAGTTCTAATTTTTTTTCAATCAATTGGGGTGCCCTTTATATAAATTCCTTGGAAAATTTCATTATTTTGACTAAGCTTATATATATATATATGCAAAATAAGAAAATGCATCTAAAAATCCTAAAAGACCTAAAAATGAAATGCAAAAGTGTTGGAATTAGAAATATGTCACTCAAAAGCGCCGATTCAGTCGGACAACCTCCCCACACTTAAAAGTTTGCACCGTCTTTGGTGCATTCAAAGATGAGCAAGGGGGTACGACGACTTTTCGGATTGCCACCTTCAGCTGGTGGGCCAACCGGTTGCTTCGTGTTCTTTCTCTCGCTTCTATTTTGCTTATGACAAATCATCTTGAGCAATAGAAAACATGATAGTAAGAAAAGTAAATGCAAAAGCAAGGAAGCATAAATTTGTTGAAATGAGGTAAATCACTAGAATGAAGTGGGTGAATTAGTGTGACATTAATGAAACAAGTGTGTGAGTTCTAAGTTGCATGCGGTTTAGAACACACACACTGATATTAAAAGTTATGTCACAAGTATACAAAAGAAGCATGCACTTCACACATTCTAGTGAGCTTGAAAAACTTCAAAGAAGACTTGTTCGTCAAGACAACCAAACAAGCAATAAAGAAGCATAAAAGCATTCAAGCAAAAATCAAGTAATTGTGAATTGGATAATGGATGGACATTGATTAATGTGCAAGTAAATTTAGTGAACCAAATGAAATATAGAGATCACACATCAAACAATGACACATATTGAAGTTTGTTTGCAATACCTAAGTGACATAAGGGTGGAAGACATGGGTGCTATGGAACTTAGGAAAAAGGAAATAGAAGTGAAAATCAATCTCATAGCAAGCATGGTCCACAAAGCTTAGAAAGCTCAAAAATATGTCACTAGGTAAGCGTACGATCCAATTTCACAATTCCGAAATCTCAATGCATGAAATAGGTGATGTAAATGAAGGTCAATCATAAACAAGCATCACCTAAAGAAAATGCATTGATAATGTATAATTGTCTAACAATGGATGATGAATGCATGGTGGCCAAAATATGCAATTCAAAAGACTTAGAAAGCTTGAAGGCAATGTCACATGTACTTGGTATTCACAAATGTTAAACATGAAACTTCAAAACCAAGTAACAAAATATAACCTCAACAAAGAAATCCAACAATGAAAATTAATAACAATGATGTTAATCTAACATCCTATCAGTAATCAGCAGCAATAAACAACAACAAAATTAATAATCCAACACTAATCATGAAAACATAAATTAATCTAACTAAATAACTAACAAACTAACTAACAAAAAGAAATGGTAATAAATGGTGATTGGTAGTGTTGGATGATGGTTAAAGGGTGGAAAGAAAAGAAAAGTAGAGAGAAGGAAAGAAATGGAAAGAACAGAAGAAAAGAAGGTGCGTAAAATAGGGTACAGGTCACGCGTACGCTTCATGTCACGCATACGCGTGAGTGGAAGAAGTGTGGTGCGATGCGTATGCGTGGGTCACACGTACGCGTGATGGCCAAATCAGAGAGGCGACGCGTACGCGTGGGATGACGCGTACGTGTCGGTGAATTTTATACTAGAGGCACAATTCCAGCCCAAAATGCGCACAACTCTCTAGAATTTGTATAGGAGCATGAAAATATGGTGGTCACGCGTACGCGTGGGCGAGGGGTACGCATGAGTGGTCGAAAAACTTGCTGTCACACATACGCGTGGGTGACGCATACGTGTGGCATGGTGCTCTGTTTTTCAAAATTTTTCCAAGTTCTTGCACCAAACCAAGCATTCTAAACCTCCAAACAGCTACCAAAACACCATAAAACCTTATTTAACATACTAAACTATTAACTAAACCAAAGAAACCAAAATAAACATGGAATTAAACTTATTTACCAATATTTACAAAAGAGAAAAATGAAAAAGATGTTACCATGGTGGGGTGTCTCCCACCTAGCACTTTTGTTTATTGTCCTTAAGTTGGACTTATTGGGGGTCTCATCAAGGTGGCTTGTGCTTGAATTCATCCTTGAACTTCCACCAATACTTGGTCTTCCATTGTGCTCCAAGATTCTCAATTAATTGCATCAAGTCTTGATGGAGTTCTTCACAAGCTCAGAGCTCCCAAAGTTGATCCATATCCTGTAATCCAGGATCCCAAACCTTGTTTTTACACCAGTCTTCAAGTTGATCACGGTGATTCCCTCTGGGTGGTAAAAAAGCCGAATTCTCATTAAGGCACCAAACCATCCTCCTAGACCCATCCAATTGAACACTAGTCCAACCTTTGCATCCACTCCTTGAAGCTTCAACCATAATGAGCCTAGATTTACAACGCCAACTACTAAACATCCTTCTCATACGCTTTACTCCATAAAGCGCCCTAAGTTGGCCATCTATTTCAAGCAAACCATATTCAAGTGGGATAATAAGGCTAAGAGTAATGAGTTTTACCCACTCAAATGAAGGATTAGATGGTGGCCTAGGTAGAGAAGCTTCCAATGATCATGATAAGGCGCATTCCACTCCCGTCCATCCCCTTCTAGGGGCTTCCACCACTTGGCAAGGTTTTCCAAGCTCTACCTCTTGCCAAGCTTCCTCAAGTTCACATTCTTCCTCACCAATTTCTTCAAGCTCTTCCCCATCACTCAAATCATATCTTGGAAGTTGAGTGAAATCTACCTCAACATCAATTCCAAGTTTAGTGGGGAAGGATTTATCAAGCTCAAAAGGATCATATGTTGATGCGGAATCATCATAGATGGGGGAACTTGGTGCTTGCCCCATTTCTTCTATTTCTTCAATCACAACATGCCTTGGAGGTTGTACACTATCCTCCTCAACTTCAACTTCAAACTCCATGGAACAAGGCTCTTCAACTTGAGATTCCCTTTTGCACTCAACATCTCCTAGATCTTCAACCACTTCCTTTGTTTCAATTATCTCTACCTCATCCTCTTGTTGCACTTCTTGCTTTAACTCCTCCTCTTCCCCTTGAAGCTCAAAATTTTCCTTCTCATTGTTCTCCTCAACTAATCCTCCATATTTAACAATGAGGGTGTCTTGGATAGTTGTGCACAATGAGGCTAACTGGTTCATCACTTCGGTTAAGTTAGCCAACACTTTCCCTTGCTTTTGGCAACGAATTAGAAGTTCTTGTTGTTCTTGCATTAAGGGTTGGAGAGATTGGTCCGATGAAGGTGGTAGTGGAGGAGAGGGTTCATTGGTTGGAGGAGAGGTATTGTAGTTGGAAGGTGGTTCATATTCGTAAAAATCTTGAGGTGGTGTATAAGAAAATTGTGGTTCTTAGGAGTATTGGTGTTAGAAATGTGGTGGCTCTAGGTATGGTTCATATGGTGATTGGTTTGGTGGATATGGGTTAGAGTCAAATGGAGGTGAATGGTAGTATGAGGCTTGTGAGTGAGGTTGATAACAGCATTGAGGGTTTGGTTCATAATTATGTACATTATGGGGTAGATTGTTACCATAAGAAGCCGGAGGAGGTTATTGCCATGAAGGTTGACCATAAACATGTGGCTCGTCCCTAATTTGATATCCATTCCCACAATGTGGTTCCTCATTGAAACTTTCATTTTCTATAACATAATTGTAACCAAACTCATAGCCAAATTGATGAGAATTCATGGTAACAAGAGAAAATAAAAACAAATACTAATAAGAACTAATAAAAACTAACTCCTAAACCAAGAAAAAACTAACAAAGAACCATATTCACCATATCAACGTATATACAATAGCCAATAACATAACACCATTGCAATTCCCCGGCAACAGCGCCAAAAACTTGAAAGAGCATTACCGTCGGCTAAGAATTTCTTCTCGGTTAGCAGAAAATAACTTCGTTGCACGCATAGTTCCCAACTGACAAGTAATGCTCAATCAAAGTTTTAATAGTGGTTGTCACAAGTATAAACCCCAATGAAAATTAATCGAAGTATTCAAACCTCGGGTCGTCTCACAAGGAATTGTAATGAAGTGATTATTGGCTATGAAGGAACAAAGGGGGTTTGATTTATAAAAGGGCAAGAAAATAAAGCAAGCACTAAAGAAAGCAAGTGATAAAGAGAGACATTCATGGCAAGGATTGAGAATATAGGCTTTCTATCATAGTCACTAATCATAACAATAATTATCAAGATCTTATCCTATTTAGTCATCTCCAACAATGGAAGAAGGTACAATGTTATCTTTACACGAGAGAAAGTAAAATAAGTGTAGTTAATCTCAATCCAAAAGTCCTAATCGACTTACTAATTGAATTAGCAAAAGATTAGCGTCAATGGAAACAATATTAACTAACAAGTCTAGATCAACAACATAAGTTGGGTATTCATGACTCAAGATTGCCTAATTTCTTTTTCCAAGCCAAAAATGCTCAAAAAGCTACTCTAACATCCAACCAAGCATTTTGTCAAATACTTGGTAGGCATAAAAGGAAAGCATAATAAATTGCAAGGAAAGATAAATTCTACAACTACCAATTGCAAGAAAATAACAATAACAACTCAAATCAACAATAAAAGAACATCAAACATCAAAATGCATTAAAGAAAATCCAAATCCAACAATAGTTCATAAACATAAAAAGAGGCATAAAAAAGGAGATATAGCAAAAGAGACTAGGAAATTAAACTACTAGAGTGTGAAAATGTAAAAGAAACAAGATGAGAACAAGAAATTAAACGTATATCTAAGATGAAAATTAACCTAAGAACCCTAATTCTAGAGAGAAGAGGGAGCTTCTCTCTCTGTAAAACTAACTACATGATGCTAACCTAAAACTAATTGCTCCCCCTTGTTCTCCCTTGAATTCTGCATGAAATAGCCTTAGAAATGAGTTGGATTTAGACCTGGAAAGCTCAGAAATTGCACCCAGCGAATTCAGTTTAAGTGAGTCACGTGCCTCTCGTTACACGTGCGCGTGGGTGATGCATGCGTGTCGCTGGCAAATCTCCTTCTCACGCGTACGCGTGGCTGACGCGTGTGCATGGCTTTCAGTTCAGCAAATCCTCATCTCTTCATGAATTCTCCACTTTGCATGATTTTCTCTTCACTTCTTCCATCCAATACTTGCCTTATGAATCTGAAATCACTCAACAAACACATCAATGCATCGAATGAAATTAAAGTGAATTAAATTTAGCTATTTTAAGGCCTAAAAAGCACGTTTTCACTCTTAAGCACAAATTAGGAGAGATTCACAAAATCCTGCTATTTCATTGAATAAATGTGAGAAAAAATTGATAAAATCCCCAAATTAAGCACAAGATAAACCACAAAATTGGGGTTTATCACCTATGAAAATATAATAAAACTTAAACCAAACATAATAAAAACAATATGAAAATGATGCCAAAAAGCGTATAAAATATCCGCTCATCAGTAACACTCTAACTTTTAGCACCTTATGATCGTACTAAAAGTCCAAGCGTTACTTACCTATAAACTTTCTTATTTTATACTATCCCGATTTAATATTGAGCCTTCACGAATACGAACCGAAGTTTTAATCAAGAAAAAAAAGAGTCTATACTTTAAACCATTTAATCACAAAAATATGTATATCCACACAGCATTATATACATAGACTTATTCAAAGATCCTCAAATACAAGTCCTACCCCTCTAAAAATCAAACAATAAAAAATTTAGGGAAAATAAAATCTAACAACTCAACTTGTAAACATAATCTTCTATGCTCTTGTTGCTTCGCACTAAACCTTCGCACCTGTAGCTTAAAGGGGGTGGAAATAGGGGGTAAGAACTGGGGAGTTCTTAGTTGGGTCAGGGTGTATAGTTATATTCATTTTTTTATTTGTTACACAGAAATTCGACAACAGAATACCTACAATCTTCAACAGATGGCCAATAGCAACAAACCTCATAATACAAACAACTTTAACAAACCTGAGATACAGAGAAACACATACAGTCACAGAAACACATATCATAGAGAAGTATGCAGAAACAAGTATGATGAATGTCTATCTTATGCAGGCCACGAGCTCATGTGTCGATTGCCTACCTGCTCCCAACATTACCCGGGCACAAGTCCCGGATATGGCTTTCCAGATGCATACAGTGTGCATATAATTCTTACGGCCAGGCCGCACACAGTGTGACTTTTAAATGTATTTCAATATGCTTATATCTAGAAACAATTCTCAGTGTGTAGGCATCCCAGCTATACATTTTCCACTAAGGCCCAAGCAAAGTCGTATCTGTTTTCCTGTGGCAGACAATCTTTTAATTAATACTTTCCTTTCTCTTATGTTCTCTGCTCTCATATGGTAGAGGTTCTTTAGTTTCTTGTATTCTTTAAATTCCTTTATTCTCTTTAAATTATATTCCGACATAACTCAGCACCCTTTGTCTGAGTTTGGCTTCCAGTGCCATAACCTCTGTAAGCAACCTCTGTCTTACAGGTGTGACTCTCTTCGGCCAATGTATGCAAACATAACCTCTGTAAGTAACCTCGGTTGTACAGGTGAGGCTCTCGCTAGCCAATGTATATATTGATAACCTCTGTAAGCAACCTCTCTCTTACAGGTACGACCATCCCCTGGATTGGCCGATGTATCTTTGAAAAGCAAATCTCGGTGGACTCACCACCATATCTCTGCTCGTTTTCAGTAGGTAAACAATCATCTCACCTCGTTCTTAGTGCCAAATAATATCTCTAGTTATCTCCTTTTCTTTTCATTCTTTCTTTCTTTTCTTTCTTATCATTCTACAATATAAATTATCTTCACAGTATTCCCTCACCTTTCCCTAAGTGTCTTATGGAAACGAATTATAAAGTTCTTTAATTAAGTCTGCGTTCTCTAAAGCTTTCAAGATTACTCTGCTTGCTTGCTTTATCATTAATAATACACATTATGATATTCTTACAAGATAATATCTTAATAATTTATTTTAACATAAATGAATATTTATAATAAAATTTATGAAGAAATTTTAATGAGT
>NC_029790.2:63760190-63761196 GCF_000816755.2 Arachis ipaensis | reverse complement strand
TAAACTTTTATTAATTACTTTCTCATAAGAATTCCACTTCATATATAACTCCGTTTTCCAGTTTTTCGATTACCGATTCTTCGTAACTTTTATATAATCACTTAGTCATTGAACCTCATCAAATTCTACTCAATAATAGACAATAAAACGGCCCAAATTTCATCATCAAAGCAATGATTCCACTATCCCAAGTCTGGCCAAGACACACACTTACCAAATCACCAAGATTCCATAAAAGTTCAACATTAAAATCAAGAAAATTCAACCAAATTCTAACAAGAATTAATTCAAACATCAACTTCACCTGTTAAATACAACTTAATCGGTGATAATTTACCGTAATCCTACCTTCATACGAAATCAAAATAATTGAGGCTCCGGAGATGCTTTTTGATCGAGCTACCGAAGAAGAAAATATTAGAAATCGATTCCTCCGCCAAGAACACCAAAGGGCCAAACTTCAAGGGAGTGGGAGTACTCCACCATCAATTTCTATCGGACAAAAGTGACACCAATGTGTAGAGAAGGAGGATATGAACAATTTTATTGGATTGGATTTTTTATTAGACTTACAGATCTCAAGAAATCGAGCTCAAAAGCTCAATGGTGCCACAGTTTCTTTCTTCCCTCACTCACAGTTTCTTTCTCTTTAATAAGATTGGATGATGGTGATTAGAGACTAATGGGGATGAATGAGGAGTTTGTGGTGTTAAGATGTTATAGGTGCCAAGGATAATAAAGTAAAGAAAACATGTGTCATTATTATATATGTATATATGCATTACACATTTTCAATCTCTTTTACTTTGTTCCCCTTAATGGTTTCGGCTAGTTGAAACCAAGTAATAATAATAATAATAATAATAATAATAATAATAATAATAATAATAATAATAATAATAATAATAATAATAATAATAATAATAATAATAATAATAATAATAATAATAATAATAATAATAATAATAATAATAATAATAATAATAATAATAATAATAATAATAAT
>NC_029790.2:63742862-63759775 GCF_000816755.2 Arachis ipaensis | reverse complement strand
ATTGTTGAGGAAGAAATTGAATTTGAAGAAGCTTGTGAAGTGGTTGAAGTCCCACCAAAAGGATGGATGGGAGTGAAAATTGCCTTGTCATGACCGTTGGAAACATCTACCCTTTAGCCATCACGATCTATTCTTTCATTCAAGTGGGTAAACTTTATATCTCTTAGCTTTCTTATTCTGCTTGAATATGGTTTGCTTGAGATGGATGGTCAGCTTAGAGCCCTTTGTGAAATCACGAGCAAAAGGGAGATGGTTAGCAATTGGAAATATCACTCAAGGTTCATTATGGTTAAAAGCTCAAAGTTGAAATTCAAAGGTTCGCGTAGAGCTTAATTGCTTGGGTTTAGAAGGATGATTTGGTGCTTGAATGAGAATTCGTAATGTTTGTCACCCAGATGGAATTTTGAAGATCAACTAGAAGACGAGTGCAGAAACAAGATTTGGGACTCCAGAATACAACTTTGGAAACAACAACTTTAGGATCTTGTCACTTGTTTGAATTTACTTGAGAGCTTGGTGCGCACAACTTGGGATCCTGGAGGCTATTGGAAATACAAACATTGGTGGGGATTCAAGGAAGAGTTCAAGCATAAGCCACCTTGACAAGAATCTCATGAATTGTCCAACTTAAGGACAATAAACAAAAGTGCTAGGTGGGAGACACCCCACCATGCTAACATCTTTTCACTTTTTTCTTTTATAAATATTGGTAAATAAGTTTAAATTCTATTTTCTATTAGTTTTTTTAGGTTTAGTTGGTTGTCTAATATGTTTAAGGTTTAATTACTCTATTAGTCCTATAGTTTTGTGAAATTTTCAATTAAGTTCCTATAATTTTTTTCTTTTTAATTGGGTACCTGCACCAATTTTTTTTTCAATTAAGTCCTTATTAGTAGTATTTGGCTTAATTTTATAAGGATCCAACTAAAAAAAAAAGAATTAGTACATGGACCTAAATAAAAGGAAAAAAAAAGTGTAGGGCCCCCAATTAAAAAAAATTTGGTGCAAGGATTTAATTAAAAGAAAAAAAAAGTATAGGGACCTAATTAAAAATTTTGCAAAACTATAGGGACTAGCAGAGTAATTAAACCTATGTTTAATAAAGTTTAGTAGTGTTTTAGTAATTTTTTGGGTGTTCAGATTGTTGTATAACCCGAATAATTAATAAATGATTAACTCATAAATTAATATTCGTTCTAGAAAATTAGAAAATTGAATTTTATAGTTTAATGTGATAGATTAAATTAAAACAAGAATTTTGATACTAATTTTAAAGAATTCGGCCAAAGATTGGGCCGAACGGGCCAAACCGGGCAAACCGGGCCCATATTGGGCCTAAGGCCCAACCCAAGCTTCATTAAAACAAAAGAGCTCAACTCTTCTTCCTTTCCCATAAGCTAAACACGCTGGAAAACATTGAAGGGTGGAGAAAGAAGAAGCAAACCCTTAGTTGAGTTTCAATCCAACATAATTTTTCGCTTTGAGCTCCGATCACCGCACTGCTTATGGCACGCGACCGCGGCGGCAAGCTCTACAAAGCCTAGTGCTTTATGAGGTGAGGAACTCTCCATCTCACTTTTAGTTTCTTCTTCCCCTAATTTTTGAAATTCAAAGACTTTTGAGGTTGAGATTTTGATTAATTTGATGTTCTAGGGTCAATCTAATTTGATGAGCTAGCGGGCTTTGGTTTGCTTAAGGCACGTACGGTAAGAACCCTCATCCCATAAGGGAATTCATTGAGTTTATGTGATTAGGTATTGAGTTTATATCTATGGATGTTAATGATGTATATTATGTAATAAATATGTGTGTGGTTTGGAGCTTGATTGAGGCCTTGGAAAGCTTGGAGTGGAATTTGTGCTGAAAATTTTGTTTAGGAGGTGTTGAAGTCTTGAAAGTTTGAGGAAAAGGTAAATTAGAGGTGTTTCGGGTTTATCAGGGAATCGGCCAAGGTATGGTTTCGGTTTCTCGTATCTAAAATATAATGTATTGTGAAAACTTAGGCTAGTGACCCTAAGATAGGAAATGAATTGTGATGTTATTGTTGGTTGAGAATGATTATTATGTATGTGGTTAATGGCCTTGGAGATTTTGAATGATGTACTTGTTGATGAAGTATGTAATTTGTATGTGATATTGATTGGTATGTATAATAGCTGATTAAGTTGAGCATTGTTAGAACTTGAAGTATTGAATATTGTTGAATTTGAAATATTGAATGTGTGATTGATGAGAGTGGGGAATTGGTAGGTTGTGGAATTGAATGAAAAAGGTGGAAATACGTATTGGGAAGGGTTAATGTTGAATTGATAAAGGTTTCGGTTGGTTTTAAAAGGTTTGGAATTGGTAGATTTTGAAAATGGAGGTTTTGTAAAGTTTTATGAAAACCCTGATTTTGACCAATTTTAGCGAAGCATAACCTAATCTCTGGACCCCTGATTTGTATCAAACTTGTTTAGAAAGAAAATTTGGTCCAAGATATTTAAGCCGTTCGAAGAACTGAGGAAAAATATTTTAAAACGAGAAAGTTATGCGCGATCAAAGTTGGGTGTACAAAACTAAAAATTATGGACTTAGCATGCGTACGCGAGGAACACACGCGACATGACCATTGGAGACTGTCCAGGGGGTTCGCGTACATGAGGTGTGTGTTGCGTAATGCGTACGCAGGCAAGAATTTTTCCTGGTTGCGTACACGACTTCATGGCACGCGATTCGAGCAATGTTTTCGAGTTGAGATGCTCGTGTACGCGAACGAGTGCCGCGTACGCGAGAGGTCCAGTTTTTCCAGGGTGCATAGCGAAAGGTGAATGGTGCACGAATTCCCACACTCCGTACAACTGAACCAGCAAGTGCAATGGGTCATCCAAGTAATACCTGAGGTGAGTCAGGATCGATCCCACGAGGATTGTCGGCTTGGATCAAATAGTGGTTATTCTGTATTTCTTAGTCAGGCGGATAGAAAAGTTGGTTGTTTGTTTGAACGCATAAAAGTAAAATTAATAAAACGTTACCCAGTTGATGGTGAATGCAATGATAAGAAGATGGTTAACGCTTCGGAGATGCTTTGTTCTTCTGGATCAATACTTTGTCACTGTCTACTCCAATTGTGAATGATTTCTTCTATAGCAGCCTGTATGTGATCAACGCTGGTTTGAGTAGTCGCCAATCTTCCTCTAGGATGAACACCAGGTTTAGTGTGCATCCAGTCTGAATGAGGGTCAAGCTCCTACAGTTCATTCCCTTAGTAATGCTACTCAAAATGCCACAGACAAGGTTGAATCTTCCGGATCAGAGAATGCTACGCATTGGTTCTAGCCTTTACCACAAAGACCCTAATCTCCCCGTACCTCAACTGAACTGATGTCTCGAGAAGTCTCCAATGAAGTGGTGGATTAGCCGTCTAAGAGATGCATAGTCAAGCTAGTGGTTCATTGATATCTGATGAAAGACGCTCGCTGAACCCACGTAGAATAGAGATAACCTTGTGCCAGTTCAACTCATTCAAAAGGTTGAAGTACGAAGATACATCTTAGGAGAGAATCAAACACGAATTGAAATAGAACAGTAACACTTTTATTAATCCATAAAACATAGCAGAGCTCCTAACCTTAACCTAGGAGGTTGAGTGACTCATACTGATAGAAAAATACAGTGAAAGGTTTGAATGGGCAAACATAAAAAAGTTCTTAATAATAGTGATGTTTGTTATATTTATACTAATCTAATGACTAAGAATTACAGAAATATGATAGGCTTAGGTTTGTAGTACGAAAATACACTTCCGGGGCCTAGATGTTGAGTGTTTGGGCTAAGCTTAAGTGAGATCCACGTGCTAGGACTCCCTAGGTGCATTGAACACTGGCAAGGGGCCCCCTTCTGGGCGTTGGACGCTGGCCACCTCTCTGTGGGTGTTAGACCCCAGGACTATGGTAGATGGCTGGAGTTGAACGCCAGTTTTGGGACTTCATCTCTGAAGCAAAGCATAGACTATTACATAATTCTGGAAAGCCCTGGATGTTAGCTTTCCAAAGCCATTGAGAATTCTCTATTTGGATGTCTGTAGCTCCAGAAAAGCTCCTTCAAGTGCATGGAGGTTAGATCTTGACAACATCTGCAGTGCTTTCTCTGTCTCCGAATCAGACTTTTGCTCCAACTCTTCAATTTCAACCAGAAAATACCTAAAATTTTATAAAAACACACAAACTCAAAGTAGAATCTAAAAATATGAATTTTCAATAAAACCTATGAAAATATAATGAAACTTGAACAAAACATGCTAAAAATTATATGAAAATGATGTCAAAAAGTGTATAAAATATCCGCTCATCAGTGGCATGTGACGCGAGCATATGTTACGGGCTATGCTCCTCACGTACGCAAGCAGAGGGTCGCGAAAGCGAGACCCCTGTTTTTTCCAAACTTCAAGTCTTGTGCGTACGCGCGACGTGGCGATTTCTGGCCCCTCTCAAGCCCAAATCCAACTCATTTCTGAAGTATTTCATGCAATATTCAAGGAGGGTCAAGGGGAGAGTAATTAGGTTTAGTTTAGTAACATATTTTAGGTTATATTCTAGAGAGAGAAGCTCTCTCTTCTCTCTAAAATTAGGATAGATTTAGTTAATTCCTCTCAAACTTAGGTTTTGTTGCTTGTTTTGATTGAGTTTCCTTGCAAATTCTTGTTATTGCATCTTTGTTCTCTTAGTTTTACATGTTATTTCTTTTATTTGGTCACTTTTATGTTACATGAACTCTTGTTGATGTTGATTTTCTTTAATGCAATTTATATTTTCTTGATCATTGTTGATCTCTTTAATTATTGTTATTGTTATGTTGCAATTGTTAGTCTTATATTTTTATTAATTCTTGTTATTTTACTATGCTATCATTTTATACCTTCCAAGTGTTTGTAGAAATGTCTCTCTTTGTTTTAAATTAGATTTCTACACTCTTGGCTTGGAATTGAGTAATGAAAGTGACCTTGATGTCTCTGATATCCAATATTGATTGGTGATTGAGGGTTGTTAGTTGTTCTTGTTTCCATTGAAGAGTGAGACCTATGGATTAAGACTGACTATGCCTATTTGACTTACTTCCTATGTTGGAGATGGCCAAATAGGATTAACTCTAGACAATCACCATGTTCGTGGTCAATGACTTGAAAAGGAAGCTTTGATTCTCAATCCTTACCAGGAGTGACTTTTAGCATTTATAATTCTTTATTTATTAGTTTTGCTTTCTTATCATTTAGTTTCACGCCTCTTTATTTGCAAACCACCCCTTTATACTCATAACTGATAACATGCATACTGACAGAGGAATTAGTGTCGGCTTAGAAATTTATCGATAGAAAATGAGTGCTTCGTTGTAAGCATAGTCCAAACCGGCAATGGATCCTCACACGAAAGATTAAATTAAGATTGTCATAATGAAAATAAATATAAACCGAGAGTTTCTGAATCCCGATTCGTCTTCCCTCTGACTAGCAATTAGGTGTGCACACTCTTGGTTGTGAAATGGATTTCAAGAAATGGAAATTAAAAAAAAAGAACTAAAGAATAAATGAACTAGCAATGGATCAAAAGATAATTAATGCAAATTGGAAGAAAACATGATCAAAACTAGTAAAAATGGAGTGCAATGTATAAAAGAGCCTTAACTTGGAAATGAGAATGAAGGAATCCTATCCTTGTCGTTACCACAACTATGGCAATTACAATGAGATAATCTCACTTCGTCAACCCCTAACATCGAGGAG
Source organism: Arachis ipaensis (assembly GCF_000816755.2). Lineage (NCBI taxonomy): Eukaryota > Viridiplantae > Streptophyta > Magnoliopsida > Fabales > Fabaceae > Arachis > Arachis ipaensis. The sequence continues at coordinate 63,754,017 of NC_029790.2, read as the reverse complement.
TAAGTTAAGAGAGCATAACTGACCTTAATCAACAAATCCTAGCTAACTTACTAATTAATTTAATAAAATACTAGTGTTAGTGGACACAAGAGCAACTAACAACCCAAAAAATTACCACTAAATGTCGGACATCGTGACTCTAGTATCCTAGGAACTCATTTCCCAAGGCAAAGGGTGAAAATCTACTCAAAATCCATAATTGGCATTTTCACAAATACTTGGTGAGCATAAAAACAAAACATAGTAAATTGCAAAAGAGAATGAAAACTATAACCAAACTATGCACAAAATCAACAATAGAAACTCAATCAAACATATATATATATATATATATATATATATATATCATAAAACATCAAAAACATCAACAAAAGACTAAAGAAATAAAAATTGGATATATTAACAAAGTAATTTCAGTTATAAGAAAATATGGCAAGAGTAGTGTAATTAAAGAGAAGGTTAAAGATTACTTACAATGAAGGCAAGAAAAAATCCAAGATCAAAATTGTAAATTGGCAAATTCTACTATAAACCCAAATAAGACCTAAGAGAGTGTTTTCTAAAACTAACCTAAACCTAACTAAAACTCTCTAATATGGTGTGTAATGGTGCTTTCCTTTCATATGCCATGTTGCCCCTTTGATATAGCCTCCAAATCAGCTTCAGGAACTCCAACATTAGGCCAAGAGGCCCCAAAAATCACGAGTCACGTGTCTTTTTAATGAAGTCACGCGTCAGGACTTGTGCGTATGCACAGGGTTGTGTGCGTTCGCACACTAGCTGATTTGTCACTTGGGCGTACGCGTAGAAAGGTGTGCGTATGCACACTAGAGTGTGTGCTTCTCCATTGTTTTCTTCATGAAATATCCAATTTTGCATGCTTCCTTCCACTTCTACCTAGCCATCGTTACCTATTGGATCTGAAATCATTCAACAAAACATATCACGGCATCGAATGTAATAAAAGTGGAATAAAGTGGATTAATTGAAGCATAAAAAAGATGTTTTCAAATTTAGGCACGATTTAGAGAGAAATCACAAAAGTATGCTATTCAAGTGAATAAATGTAGGTTTATGTGAAGAAATCCCCACTCAATTCAAGCCAAAAATTACCATCAAATATGGACCTATCAATTTTTCCACACTTAAACAATAGCATGTCCTCATGCTAATCACAAACAAGGAGAAAGATCAAAGGGGAAATAACTTATTGAATGAAACTATCTATATGCATGCAACTGTACTAAATGCTTTCTATTTGTAACATGCCGTTACCCTAAGCCTTACCTCTAGCCGTAAAGCAAAGAATAACAAAGTGCCACGATAGTTCTAAAGCTTATAATATATAACATATGTCCAAAAATTTATATAACTAGAAGCTTGATGAAGGAATAAAACTCAAAGTCGCGTAAAGCGAAATTACGAAACGCGAAGCGTTCACACACGATAACTAAACACGCAAGCACGGACAGAACAAGACATAATATATGTATAAGACCTTGTAGATAAGTCCAGCAAGACATAATATATAAAACCTTGTAGATAGCTTCGGGATACACAAGGTTATAATTAAAGTAAATAAGATATATATAAGTGTAATATACAAAAGAGGACTAGTCACAACCTGCAGAGTTTAGGCTAGCTAGTCAAACTGAATACAACAGAGTTTTTGGAAGTTTAAAAAAGCTTGTACAACTTATCTCTCAAATCAAGCCTCTAAGGCCATAAAGTCTAAGATAAAAAGGTAAGAGAAAGTATACTCCGCTCTGTCACCATGTCCGAAATTTCACCGAGGTAAATTACGACCGGCATCTGAAAATGAACAACAACATATGGTATGAGAGCCATATGTTCTTAGTATGGTAACAGTACCCAATAATAAGATGGAAGGTTCCGAGACGACGAAGGCAATCCTAGAACTTCACTTCGATACGGATATTCAAGCTTAACAAAAATAAATAAATAAAGAACTTAAACCATAAATAGGGAATCTACTTAAGGGATTTCTAACTAATACTAATCACCACTGTCCCACAGCCTTCACCAACCTACCCTCCGTGTGATCCCATGGCCACCACCTACCGAGCCTCTTCAATCCCAGCAAAAGACACAGATAATGAATACAAGTAAAGTACAAGTAATATACATATATAGCAAGTAATCAAAGAGCAAGTAGACATGTGATTCATTTAGGCATACTGAAGATAAGTGATGAGCAGATATTTTATACACTTTTTGGCATCATTTTCATACAGTTTTTAGCATGTTTTATTTAAGTTTTATTATATTTTCATAGCTTTTAGTGTAAAATTCACATTTTTGGATTCTACTTTGAGTTTGTATATTTTTATGTAATTTCAAGTATTTTCTGGCTGAAATTGAGAAGCTGGAGCAAAAGTCTAATTCAGAGGCAGAGAAAGTACTGCAGATGCTGTCAGGATCTGACCTCCATGCACTCGAAAGAGCTTTTCTGGGGCTACAAAAATCCAAATGGAACGTTCTTAACGGCTATGGAAAGCTAACATCTAGGGATTTCCAGAAATATATAATAGTCCATGATTTGCTTTAGAATAGAAGGCCCAAAACTGGCATTCAACGCTAGCCATCTACCCCAGTCCAGGCATTCAACGCCCACAATGGAGTAGCCAGTGTTCCAATGCCCAAGAAGGACCCCCCAAGTAGGCATTTGATGAGAGAATTCTTGTATAGTTTGGAATCAATTAAAATAAGAATCAATTCATTGGTAGCATAGTCCAAAGCAACAATGAATTTTCAAGATCAAATATTAAATCCAATACAAAATAGCCGGGAGTAATTAAACCTCGCGTCGTCTTCCCTAGAAGTTGCAATGAAATGTCATATTATTGGCTATGAGAGGAAATGGGGATTGGATGACAAGATATGCAAGAAATGTAAAGTTCAAGAAATTAAATAAGCATGCAAGTAATTAAATGGAAAGCAAGTAAAAGCAATGAAAATAGAATTTAAAGCTAAAAAGGGCTCTTATTGAGAATTGGGGAATTTAGGATTCCTATCCTAGTTATGGACCACAAGCATGGCAATTATGTGGAATTAATCCCAATTAGTCAATCCTACTTGAGAAAAGTCAAAAGGGCATAATTGATCTCAATCCATAAGTCCTAGTCAACTCACTAATTACTTAGTGAAAGACTAGCGTCAATGGAAACCAAACCAATTAACCGTTCTCACACAATGCGGAATGGACATCGACAACTCAATTCCACCCAAACATCCAATTTCTTAACCAAGAGTGTGAAAAACTAAACTAAAAACACAAGCATTTTATCAAACACTTGGGAGGCACGAAAATAAAGCATGGTAAAATGACAAGAAATAATAAATGTTACAACTACCAAGCAAGAAAAGTAAAGATAGCAACTCAATAAAGCAATAAATGACATGAAAATATAAATTGCATTAAATGTAAATTAAAATAACAAAAGTGTGCATAAACATAAAAGTGACAAAAATGAGAAATTAACAAGATAACATAAGGAAATTAGGACAATAGAACAAAGAAATGTAGAAGAAACTAGATGAAAACAAGAATTAAAACCAGAAATTACAAGAAAATTAAACTAAAAACCCTAATTCTAGAGAGAAGGAGGAGCTTCTCTCTCTAGAAAAACTAAGCAAAATCATATAAAAACCTAAACCTAAGTGCTCCCCCTTTCATACTTCTTCAATTTGGCTTGAAATAGCTTCGGAAATGAGCTGGATTGGGCTTTGGAAGCCCAAAAATCGCCCCCAGTGATTTGCACTTAATGACCTCACGTGCATGCAGTTGTGCGTACGCACGACCTACGGTGCGTATGCACGACCTACAGTGCGTACGCATAGTTGCGCAAAATTCACATCATGCATACGCAAGAAATTTGGTGCGTACGCATCTTTGCACGAAGTCACTGTTGTGCGTACGCACGCATCACTGTGTGTACGCATCTTTGCAGTAGCTTCCAAATTCCATTTTCTTCATGATTTCTCCCCTTATGGATGCTCTTTCTTCACTTCTTCAATCAAAACTTGCCTTGAAAACCTGAAATCACTTGACAAATACATCAAGGTACCAAATGGGATCAAAGTGAAAAAATTTAGTAATAAAAAAGCCTAAAGAGCACAAATTAGGAAGACATCATGAAACTATGCTATTTCAATGGATAAATGCAAGAAAAGTCAATGAAATCCACCTAATTAAAGCAAATAAATCCATGAAATGTGGATTCATCAGCGTTCAACGCCAAGGAGCCACCTTAGCTCGTGGAGATACTCAAGGCTCAGCCCAAACACTCACCAAGTGGCCTCCTGAAGTGGATTTTCACACTAAATGACTGTTTTACCCTTCTTATGTATTCCTTAGTTATTAGATTAGTATTTAAAGGAGAATATCACCCTTGTTTAAGGACCTTCGATCTCTTCTGGCATATTTCGAATTCCATTGTGTCTTTCTATTAGTATGAGTCACTAAACCTCCTAGGTTGAGGCTAGGAGCTCTGTTGAGTTTTCTGGATTAATAAAAGTACTACTGTTCTATTCTCAATTTGTGCTTTGATTCTATTCTAAGATGTATCTTCGTTCCTCATCCTTATGAATGCATTGAACCGGCACAAGGTTATCTCATTCTACATGGGTTCGGAGTGAGTCTTTTGTCGTACAATAATGAACCACTAGCTTGATCATACATCTCTTAGATGGCTAATCCACGACATCATTGGAGACTTCTCGAGACACCAGTTTAGCCGAAGCACGGGGAGATTAGAGTTTTTATGGTAAAGGCTAGAATCACAAGGCGCAACATTCCCTGATCCGGAAGATTTGACCTTGTCTGTGGCATTTTGAATAGGATCATCAAGGGGAATGAACCATAGGAGCTTCACCCTCAATCAGACTAGATCCGCACTAACCCTGGGGTTCAGCACTAGAGGAGAATCACCAACCTCTCAAGAAAGGCGTTGATCACACACAGCCTGCCATAGAAGAAATCATTCATAGTTGTAGTAGACAGTAAGACCGAATTGATCCAGAAGAGCAAAGCGTCTCCGAATCCTTAACCATATTGTTATCACTAGTTTCACTCAATTTAAGTAATTTCATTCTTATTTTACTTTTATGCACTTTAAACAAACAAACAACTTTTCTATTCGCCTGACTAAGATCTACAAGATAACCATAGCTTAATTCAAATCGCAATCCTCATGGGATCGACCCTGTCTCACTCAGGTATTACTTGGATGACCCAGTGCACTTGCTGGTTTAGTTGTGCGAAGCGTAATTCCATCCACCGAGTTTTTAGCGCCGTTGCCGGGGATTGTTCGAGTTTGAACAAACTAACGAATTATTTTCTTGCTTAGATTAGGTATTGTTTTTAATTTTGTTTGAGTCTTTTATTCTTGTTCTTGTTGAATTTTTGAAATTTCTTGTCTTTCTTTCCCAAAATTTTCAAAATTAGTGTCTTTTGTTTGTATCTTGTGTCAATCTTTAAGTTTGGTATCTTCTTGTGTCTTTTCTTTTAAAAGTTTTCGAAATTTGTATCTTTGGTTTTCAAAATTTTTAAGTTTGGTGTCCTTTGAATGTTCTTGTTTTCTTTTAATTCTTAGAGTTTTGTTCTTGGTATTCTTCTTGATCTTCAAAGTGTTCTTGTTTTTATTTTTGTTTTGATCTTAAAATTTTTAAGTTTGGTGTCTCTTTGTGTTTTTCTCTTTGAATTTTCAAAAACTAAGTGTCTTAGATCTAAAAATTTTAAGTTTGGTGTCTTTTGGTTGTTTTTCTCTTCATTAATTCAAAAAAATCAAAAAAAATATCTTTTCTATCTTTTTACCTTAATTTTTGAAATTTTCAAAAAATTTTCAAATTTTAATTTCAAAATCATTATCTTATCTTATCTTGAGTTTTAAATTTCAAAATAAAATCTTTTCAAAAATTAAATTTCAAATCTTATCTCTTTCAAATCTTTTCAAATCTCTTTTCAATTTCTATCTTATTCTTTTCAAATTTCAAATTTTGAATTCACATCTTTTGTAATCTTTTATCTTATCTTGTTTTAAAATCTTTTTTAATTAGTTACTTGTTTACTCTTTCTTCTTTTTCAAAATTTCCTAACTACTTCTTCTCTTTCTAATTTTCGAAAATATCTTCTCTATTTCTCTTTCTTCTTTTTCGAAAATCATCATCTAATTTCAAATCTTTTTAAGTTCATTAACCTTTATTTTCGTATTCAATAAATAATTAAAATAAAGACAAAAATATTTTAATTATAGTTTCACTTCTAATTTTCGAATTCTTCTCCTTCTCTAGCCGAATTCTTTCTTCATCTTCTCTATCATCATTCTTCTCTTCTTTCTTCTTCACATCTCACAGGGAGTCCTCTGTTCTTGAACATAGAGCTCCTATTCTTCTCCTTTCTTGTTTTTGTTTTCTTGTTTATGACCAGAAACAGAGACAAAGGACCTCTCTTTGATCCTAAGGAGTCGCCTACAATAAGTTAGAGCACAACACTCTGTAGGGAACCTCACAGAATTCTTCAAACAAGAAACAAGAAATACAGACATGATAGATAATGCTAATGGTGGAGGAGAAGCAAGAAAGGTTCTTGGAGCCTATACTGCACCCAATTCTGATTTCTATGGGCGTAGCATATCCATCCGTACTATCAATGCCACCAACTTTGAGCTGAAACCTCAACTGGTCACCTTAGTTCAACAGAACTGCCAATTCTATAGACTTCCGCAGGATGATCCAAATGAATTCTTTTCTGACTTCTTCCAGATATGTGACACAGTCAAGACCAATGGAGTGAGTCCTAAGGTCTATAAACTTATGCTCTTTCCTTTTGCTATAAGAGACAGAGCTAGAGTGTGGTTAGATTCTCAACCTAAAGAGAGTCTTGACACATGCGAGAAGGTTATCAATGTATTCTTGACCAAGTTCTTTCCACCCCAAAAGTTGAGCAGAATTAGGGTGGAAGTTCAAACCTTTAGACAAAAAGAGGGTGAATCCCTCTATGAAGCCTGGTAGAGGTACAAGCAACTTATCAGAAGATGTCCTCCTAACATGATCTCAGACTAGACCACACTAGACATCATCTATGATGGCCTTTCTGAGATATCCAAGATGTCACTGGATAACTCTGCTGGTGGATCACTCCACTTGAAGAAAACGGCTGAAGAGGTAAGAGAACTCATTGACATGGTTGTAAACAACCAGTTCATGTACACTTCTAAGAGAAATCCTGTGAGTAATAGGGTACTTCAGAATAAAGGAGTACTTGAAATTAATACTCTGAATGCCATACTGGGTCAGAATAAGATCTTGACCCAATAGGTCAACATGATCTCCCAGCATGTGACTGGATTGCAAGCTACAACTCGCAGCACTCAAGAAGCTTCCTCTGAAGGAGAAGCTTATGAACCTGAACAACCCATGACACAGGAGGTGAATTATATGGGAGAACCCTTTGGAAACACCTACAACCCATCATGGAAGAACCATCCTAACCTTTCATGGAAGGATTAGCAAAAGCCTCAACAAGGCTTCAATAATAATCAATGTGGAAGAAACCATAACAGGTTTGGTAACAGACCACCATTCCCACCTTCTCAGCAACAATCAGAGACTTCTAGGCAGAGCATCTCTGACTTAGCCACCATAGTCTCTGAACTTTCAAAGACCACTCATAGTTTCATAACTGAAACTAGGTCCTCCATTAGAAGTTTGGAGGTAAAAGTTGGTCAACTGAGCAAGAAAATCCCTGAGATTCGTCTCAACACTCTTCCAAGTAACACTGAAGTTAATCTAAGAGAAGATTGTAAGGCCATCACTGTAGAAGTTAAGGCCAAAACTGAGGAGGAAGGGCAGGCATTGAACGCCAGTAAGGAAGCCCTTATTGGGCATTCAACGCCTAAGAATATGCCACTCTTGGCGTTGAACGCCAGTGAGGTACACACCATTGGGCGTTCAACGCCCAAACTTACACCACCACTGGTGTTAAACGCCAGGAAGGAGGTCCCTCTTGGGCATTCAACGCCCAACTAAGCACTATTACTGGCGTTGAACGCCAGTAAGGAAGACCTTACTGGGCGTTCAACGCCCAAAACACCACAGGAGCTGGCGTTGAACACCAATAAAGGGATCCATACTGGGAGTTCAACGCCCATTGAGGATGTCCCTACCCAAGAACTCAAGGGATCCAAGGGTCATGTAGAGACCATAGAGGTTCCACTAAATGCACTTATGCAATTCATGGGTTCTGATGAACACTCATCCTCTGATAACGATGAAGACATTAGGGAAGAGCAAATTGCTCGACACCTAGGAGCTTTGATGAAGCTAAATGACAAGCTATTCAGAACTGAGACCCTAGAGAAAGAACCTCCAGTGCTGACCAAGGAGCTAAATGCCTTGGCTCAGCAGAGGCAACCTCAAAAGCTTCTGGATCCCAGACGCTTTTTGATTCCTTGTACCATTGGCACCATTACTTTTGAAAAAGCCTTATGTGACCTAGGTTCAAGCATTAACCTCATGCCCCTCTCTGTAATGGAGAAGTTGGGAATCTTTTTGGTACAACCTGCAAACATCTCATTAGAGATGGCAGACAAGTCAATAAAGAAAGCATATGGCTTAGTAGAGGATGTCTTGGTGAAGGTTGAAAACCACTACATCCCTGCAAACTATATCAATTTGGATACTGGGGAAGATGAGGATGACTCTGTTATCCTTGGCAAACCTTTCCTAGCCATCGCCAATGCTATCATTGATGTGGCAAGGGGAGAGCTGTATCTACAGTTTTGGGAAGACCGCATCCTATTCAAGATGCCTCACCCCAACTCTCCCTCTGAGAAAAGAGAGATAACTGTGCAATACTTAGTGTTCCAACCCTCTCTTTTAGTGCAAAGCATTACTAAGCCCCCAAACACCAATTCTAAGTTTGGTGTTGGGCAGGCATCAACAGGCACTAAGAACAAAGGTACTAAGAAGAAAGTACCTAAAGGCTGGAGGGACAAGAAAGTCCCACAGAAGGCCTCTCACCTGGTATGAGAGTTGTCTTCACCAAGAAACCAATCATACCACATGCAGTGAGTCATATCCTGTCTTCAGAGCATGTGGAGCTCATTCATGCAAAGACAGGAAGAAAGTTCACTATAAAGGGCAAAATTCTGAGAGTGATCTTAAAGAAGTGTTTGTTAGGAGGCAACCTTGTGCACAAATTGTGAATCACACTTTTCACAACTCGTACCACTAACCAGCAAGTGCACTGGGTCGTCCAAGTAATACCTTACGTGAGTAAGGGTCGAATCCCACGGAGATTGTTGGTTTGAAGCAATCTATGGTTATCTTGTAAATCTTAGTCAGGAAGTCAATTATGTTTATCAGTTGAATTTCAAATAAACAAGAGAGCATGGATTAAAGGTTACTTGTTATGCAGTAATGGAGAATATGTTGGAGTTTTGGAGATGCTTTGTCTTCTGAATCTCTGCTTTCTTCTGTCTTCTAATTCACGCACGCACGTCCTTCTATGGCAAGCTGTGTGTTGGTGGATCACCATTGTCAATGGCTACCTTCCATCCTTCCAGTGAAAACTACGCTCACGAACTCTGTCACAGCACGGCTAATCACCGGTTGGTTCTCGATCCGGTTGGAATAGGATTTACTATCCTTTTGCGACTGTCACTAACGCCCAGCCTTCAGGAGTTTGAAGCTCGTCACAGTCATTCAATCCTTGAATCCTACTCGAAATACCACAGACAAGGTTTAGACTTTCCGGATTCTTATGAATGCCGCCATCAGTTCTAGCTTATACCACGAAGATTCTGATTAAGAGATCTAAGAGATACTCATTCAATCGGATATAGAACGGAGGTGGTTGTCAGGCACACGTTCATGGTTTGAGGAAGGTGATGAATGTCCCGGATCATCACCTTCATCATAGTTAAGCGTGAATGAACATCTTAGATAGGAACAAGTGTGTTTGAATGGAAAACAGAAATACTTGCATTAATTCATCAAGACACAGCAGAGCTCCTCACCCCCAACAATGGGGTTTAGAGACTCATGCCATCAGAGAATACAAAGTTTAGATCTATAATGTCATGAGATCCGAAATAAGTCTTCTAAAAGTTGTTTAAATACTAAACTAGTAGCCTAGGTTTACAAAAATTGAGTAGACTATGATGGATGATGCAGAGATCCACTTCTGGGGCCCACTTGGTGTGTTCTGGGGCTGAGATTTAAGTGAGTCACGTGCAGAGGCCATTTGTGGAGTTGAACGCCAGTTTTTGTGCCAGTTTGGGCGTTCAACTCTAGCTTTTGATCCTTTTCTGGCGCTGGACGCCAGAATTGGGCAGAGAACTGGCGTTGAACGCCAGTTTACGTCGTCTATCCTTGTGCAAAGTATAGACTATTATATATTGCTGGAAAGCCCTGGATGTCGACTTTCCAACGCAATTGGAAGCATGCCATTTCAAGTTCTGTAGCTCCAGAAAATCTACTTTGAGTGCAGGGAGGTCAGAATCCAACAGCACCAGCAGTCCTTTTTCAGCCTGAATCAGATTTTTGCTCAGCTCCCTCAATTTCAGCCAGAAAAATACCTGAAATTACATAAAAACACACAACTCATAGTAAAGTCCAGAAATATGAATTATTCCTAAAAACTAATGAAAATAGACTAAAAAATAACTAAAACATACTCAAAACTATATGAAATTAACCTCAAAAAGCGTATAAAATATCCGCTCATCACAACACCAAACTTAAACTGTTTCTTGTCCTCAAGCAACTAGACAAATAAAATAGAAGACTAATAGGTTGAGAAGCAATAATATCTCAGAGTTTTTGATTGAAGCTCAGATTCTAATTAGATGAGCGGGACTAGTAGCTTTTTGCTTCTGAATAGTTTTGGCATCTCACTTTATCCACTGAAGCTCAGAGTGATTGGCATCTATAGGAACTTAGAATTTAGATAGTGTTATTGATTTTCTTAGTTCAGTGTGATGATTCTTGAACACAGCTTTTTTATGAGTCTTGGCCGTGGCTCTAAGCACTTTGTTTTCCAGTATTACCACCGGATACATAAATGCCACAAACACATAATTGGGTGAACCTTTTTCAGATTGTGACTCAGCTTTGCTAAAGTCCCCAATTA
>NC_029790.2:63733104-63742791 GCF_000816755.2 Arachis ipaensis | reverse complement strand
TCTTAATTGGAGATAAAATCAAAATAGATACTAATTACTACTATATGACTTCTAAGGTAAACTTCTATAAGGACACTGTCACAGAGTTAAGGCAGAAATTGGAAATTAACAACCTTTATTCTGGGGGAACGGGGGTTCCTCTGATCCTTGGGGTGCTTGGTCCTACAAGAGAAGGCTTTTGGTGCTTTAATTCCCTTAAGTCACGCCCTTGCTCCTCTTGTTCTTTAAACATATAGGTCAGCATTTGACTGTGTTCCTTCTGTTCTTTTATTATTTGCTCCATAGCTTCCCGTATCTTGGTAACGCACGTCTCAAGATACTCCCAGTATTCAGATTGAGGGATCTCTGGGAGGAATTCCTGTGCTCTCTTCTTGATGGGATCCTCTTGTGCTTGTTGTTTTTCCATTGATGCTTTGGTGATTGGCTTTTCAATTAGGATATACTCAGTTATTCCCATCCTTACTCCAGCGTCCTTGCAGAGCATAGAAATCACGCTTGGATAAGCCAACCTGGCCTTTTTAGAATTTTTGTTAGCAATTTTGTAGAGTTCAGTTGAAATCAGCTGATGAACCTCCACTTCCTTTCCCATCATGATGCAATGGATCATCACTGCTCTTTTGACTGTGACTTCAGAACGGTTGCTAGTAGACAACAGAGAACGCCCAATGAAGTCCAGTCATCCTCTGGCGACTGGTTTGAGGTCCTCCCTCTTGAGTTGATTTGGGACACCCTTTGTGTTGGTGGTCCACCTAGCTCCAGGGATACATACGTCCTCTAGAATCTTATCCAGGTCAATGTCTGCTCTCATCATCCTCCTGTTGAAGGAGTCTGGATCATCCTTTAGCTGAGGTTGCTTTAAGATCTCCCTGATCTTTTCAGGGGTGGTATGAACAATCTTTCCTCTGACCATGGTCCGAAATTCATAGAATGCAGTTCCAGATAGTTTTTGCTTGTCAGTTTGCCACATATTAGCATAGAACTCCTGGACCGTGTTCCTTCCCACTTTCGTTTCAGGATTAGCTAGGACTTCCCAGTTCCTGATTCGAATTTGCTCCTGGATCTCCGGATATTCATCTTCTTTCAGATCGAATCTAACTTCCGGGATCACTGATCTCAGACCCATTACTTTAAGATAATGGTCTGAATGTTCTTTAGATAAGAACTTCCCTTGATTCCAAAGTGGTTTTGGAACGCTCTCTTTCTTGCCTCTTGGATTGGGTTGTTTTCCTTTAGGAGCCATGATCTTAGTGATCTCGGATAAACACACCAAACTTAGAGGTTTGCTTGTCCTCATGCAAAAGAAAAGAAAGGAGAGGGATAGAAGGAGAGCTAGGTGCAATTGTTGATGGAGGAGGAGGGAGGCCGAACCCCAATTTAAAGGGATAGGGGGGTGGGTTTTCGAAAAATTGGAAAAGATAAGATAAGAAGATTGAGTTGAAAAAGATAAGATAGAAGATATAGTTTAATTTTGAAGAGATATGATAGATTTTTGAAAAAGATAAATATGAATTTTGAAAAAGATAATATGGAGATTTGAAAAAGATATAGATTAGTTGAAAAGATTTTAGAGTGAAAACGATAGATTTGTTTTCAAAAAATATTTGAAAAGAGTTGGATTGAATTTGGAAGGATGGATTTTTAGAAATTAAGGATTTTAGAAATTAGGGTTCTTGACATGTTCATGTAAAAATCATGCATTGAAGCATAAAATTTGAAATTAAAATGGAAATACGTGTGGAAAAAATGAATTTGGCTCCTCCCTGCCTTCCTGGCGCTTGAACGCCTAAACACTGCCTGTTTTGGGCGTTCAGCGCCCAATTGCTGCTCTCCTGGGCGTTCAACACCCAGCTGCTGCCATTACTGGCGTTCAACGCCCAGTGGGTGCCCTGCTTGAGGACAAGCAACAGTTTAAGTTTGGTGTTGTGATGAGCGGATATTTTATACGCTTTTTGGGGATAATTTCATATAGTTTTGAGTATGTTTTAGTTAGTTTTTAGTCTATTTTTATTAGTTTTTAGGAAAAATTCATATTTCTGGACTTTACTATGAGTCGTGTGTTTTTCTGTAATTTCAGGTATTTTTCTGGCTGAAATTGAAGGAGCTGAGCAAAAATCTGATTCAGGCTGAAAAAGGACTGCTGATGCTGTTGGATTCTGACCTCTCTGAACTCAAAGTGGATTTTCTGGAGCTACAGGACTCGAAATGGCATGCTTCCAATTGCGTTGGAAAGTAGACATCCAGGGCTTTCCAGCAATATATAATAGTCCGTACTTTGCACAAGGATAGATGACGTAAACTGGCGTTCAACGCCAGTTCTCTGCCCAATTCTGGCGTCCAGCGCCAGAAAAGGATCAAAAGCTGGAGTTGAACACCGAAACTGGCATAAAAACTGGCGTTCAACTCCACAAATGGCCTCTGCACGTGAATTGTTTAAGTCTCAGCCCAGCACACACCAAGTGGGCCCCCAGAAGTGGATCTCTGCATCATCCATCATAGTCTACTCATATTTTGTAACCCTAGGCTACTAGTTTAGTATTTAAACAACTTTTAGAGACTTATTTTGTATCTCATGACATTTTAGATCTAAACTTTGTATTCTTTGATGGCATGAGTCTCTAATCCCCATTGTTGGGGGTGAGGAGCTCTGCTGTGTCTTGATGAATTAATGCAAGTATTTCTGTTTTCCATTCAAATACGCTTGCTCCTATCTAAGATGTTCATTCGCGCTTAACTGTGATGAAGGTGATGATCTGTGACATTCATCACCTTCCTCAAACCATGAACATGTGCCTGACAACCACCTCCGTTCTATATCCGATTGAATGAGTATCTCTGAGATCTCTTAATCAGAATCTCCGTGGTATAAGCTAGAACTGATGGCGGCATTCATGAGAGTCCGGAAAGTCTAAACCTTGTCTGTGGTATTCCGAGTAGGATTCAAGAATTGAACGACTGTGACGATCTTCAAACTCCTGAAGGCTGGGCGTTGGTGACAGACGCAAAAGGATAGTAAATCCTATTCCAACCGGATCGAAAACCAACCGGTGATTAGCCGTGCTGTGACAGAGCGCGTGAGCATAGTTTTCACTGGAAGGATGGAAGGTAGCCATTGACAACGGTGATCCGCCAACACACAGCTTGCCGTAGGAGGACATGCGTGCGTGAATCAGAAGACAGAGGAAAGCAGAGATTCAGAAGACAAAGCATCTCCAAAACTCCAACATATTCTCCATTACTGCACAACAAGTAACCTTTTATTTATGCTCTCTTGGTTATTCGCAATTCGACTGATAAACATAATTGACTTCCTGACTAAGATTTACAAGATAACCATAGATTGCTTCAAACCAACAATCTCCGTGGGATTCGACCCTTACTCACTTAAGGTATTACTTGGACGACCCAGTGCACTTGCTGGTTAGTGGTACGCGTTGTGAAAAGTGTGATTCACAATTCGTGCACCAAGTTTTTGGCGCCGTTGCCGGGGATTGTTCGTGTTTGAACAACTGACGGACTATTTTGTTGCTTAGATTAGGAAAATTTTTCTTTTTGGTTTAGAGTCTCTTATTATTGTTCTTGGTTAAAAATATCCTTCTTTAAAACAAGTGTTACATTTACTGCCCAATTGGCTAGAGTGTTAGTCTAACCCCGTGGCAGTTTGGTACACTCTTTTTAAAACCTTTTTCATAAATAATATTTTCTCTATTAAAATTTGTGCCAAACTCTAAGTTTGGTGTTTTCTTGTTGATTTCCCTTTGATTTTCGAAAATTTTGGTTTGGTTTTCTAAAAATTTTAAGTTTGGTGTTCTTTCTTCGTGTTCTTGAATTTTCTTTGTGACTTGATCTTAAAATTTTTAAGTTTGGTATTCCTTGGTGTTTTCCCCTCCAAAATTTTCGAAAATAGGGAGCATTAGATCTAAAAATTTTAAATCTTGTGCTATTTTATTGTTTTTCTTTTTCCTCTTAAAAATCAAAAATATCTTTTCTCTCTAATCTCTCTAAAATTTTTCGAAAAATATTTCTAAAAATTCAGATTTTTTTCGAAAATCTTCACTCAATTTTTATTTATTCTATTTTAATTTATTTCATTTTCGAAATAAATATATAAATAAATAAATAAAAATATTTTTTTCTATTTTACATCATCTCCCTTTTTCCATCATGGATCTAAGTGGAAATGAACAGTCCAGGAGGACTCTGGGGTCATATTCAAACCCCTCTACTGCTTCATATGGGAGTAGTATCTACATACCCTCCATTGGAGTCAGTAGCTTTGAGTTGAATCCTCAGCTCATTATCATGGTGCAGCAAAGCTGCCAGTATTCCGGTCTTCCACAGGAAGAACCTACAGAGTTTCTGGCACAATTTTTACAAATTACTGACACAGTACATAATAAGGAAATAGATCAGGATGTCTACAGACTATTACTGTTTCCATTTGCTGTAAAAGATCAAGCTAAGAGGTGGTTAAATAACCAACCTAAGGCCAGCATAAGGACATGGAAACAGCTGACAGAAAAATTTCTGAATCAATATTTCCCTCCAAAAAGGATGACACAGCTAAGGCTGGACATCCAAGGCTTTAAACAAGGAGATAATGAATCTCTTTATGATGCCTGGGAGAGATACAGAGAGATGCTACGAAAATGCCCCTCTGAAATGTTTTTAGAGTGGGTTCAGTTGGAAAAATAAACTGGTTCCTACAAGAACAGTTACGGGGTGGCGCATGTGTATTGACTACAGAAGGCTCAATACAGCCACCAGATAGGATCATTTTCCTTTACCATTCATAGACCAGATGCTAGAAAGACTAGCAGGTCATGATTATTACTGCTTTTTGGATGGCTACTCAGGCTATAACCAGATTGCAGTAGATCCCCAAGATCAAGAGAAAACAGCATTCACATGTCCATCCGGAGTGTTTACTTATAGAAGGATGCCATTTGGGCTATGTAATGCGCCTGCAACCTTCCAGAGATGCATGCTCTCTATTTTCTCTGACATGGTGGAAAAATTTCTGGAAGTCTTCATGGATGACTTTTCAGTATATGGAGACTCATTCAGCTCCTGTCTTGATCACTTAAAACTTGTTCTGAAAAGATGCCAAGAAACCAACCTAGTTTTAAGCTGGGAAAAGTGTCACTTCATGGTGACTGAAGGAATTGTTCTTGGGCATAAAATCTCAAACAAGGGAATAGAGGTGGATCAAGCAAAAATAGAGGTATAGTGCTAATCAGTGATGGGGGCACTCACTTCTGCAATAAACAGCTTTACTCTGCCATGGTTCGGTATGGAATTTGCCACAAGGTGGCCACTCCATATCATCCACAAACCAATGGGCAAGCTGAAGTCTCTAATAGAGAATTAAAGAGAATCCTGGAACGGACAGTAAATACCCATAGAAAGGATTGGGCACGGAGCCTGGATGATGCTCTGTGGGCTTACAGGACAGCATTCAAGACCCCCATAGGGACATCTCCATACCAACTCGTGTATGGTAAGGCATGTCACCTGCCCGTGGAACTGGAACATAAGGCCTACTGGGCAACCAGATTCCTAAACTTTGATGCCAAATTAGCAGGAGAAAAACGATTGCTCCAGCTAAATGAGCTAGAGGAATTCAGATTCACAGCTTTCGAAAATGCCAAGCTTTATAAAGAAAAATAAAAAAAATGGCATGACAGAAAGCTGTCATCTAGAATCTTTGAACCAGGACAGAAGGTTCTGTTGTTTAACTCTAGACTCAGGCTATTCCCCAGGAAACTGAAATCCCGGTGGAGGGGACCATACGTGATTACAAGTGTATCACCATATGGTTATGTGGAGCTTCAAGATATTGATTCTGATAAGAAGTTCATTGTCAATGGACAGAGAATCAAGCATTATCTTGAAGGCAACATTGAGCAAGAATGCACAAGGTTGAAGCTAGATTAAAAACTCAGCAAGGTCCAACTAAAGACAATAAAGAAGCGCTTGCTGGGAGGCAACCCAGCCATGGGGCAACAATCCTCTAAGCATTTTGCCCTATTTCTATTTTTATTTTTATTTGTTTATATGGAGTTCATTGATAACAAGGTAAATAATCATTTACAGAAGACCTCGGCACACAAAACAGAGAAAAAGATCTCACTGGCAAGAAAACACCAGTAAAAGTGCATTTTGGGCATTGGGCGTTCTCTGTTGCCTACTAGCAACCGCTCTGAAGTCACAGTTAAAAGAGCAGTGATGATCCATTGCATCATGATGGGGAAGGAAGTGGAGGTTCATCAGCTGCTTTCAACTGAACTCTACAAGATTGCTAACAAAAATTCAAAAGAGGCCAGGTTGGCTTATCCAAGCATGATTTCTCTACTCTGCAAGGACGCTGGAGTAAGGATGGGAATAACTGAATATATCCTAATTGAAAAGCCAATCACCAAAGCATCAATGGAAAAACAACAAGCACAGGAGGATCCCATCAAGAAGAGAGCACAGGAATTCCTCCCAGAGATCCCTCAAGCTGAATACTGGGAGTATCTTGAGACGTCCGTTACCAAGATACGGGAAGCTATGGAGCAAATAATAAAAGAACAGAAGAAACACAGTCAAATGCTGACCTATATGTTTAAAGAACAAGAGGAGCAGGGGCGTGACTTAAGGGAATTGAAGCGCCAAAAGTCTTCTCTTGTAGGACCAAGCACCCCAAGGATCAGAGGAACCCCCGTGCCCCCAGAATAAAGGTTGTTAATTTCCAATTTCTGCCTTAACTCTGTGACAGTGTCCTTATAAAAATTTACCTTAGAAGTCATATAGTAGTAATTAGTATCTATTTTGATTTCATCTCCAATTAAGCTATAGTTTATTTTTCTCATCATTAGCAAACATGAATAAAGTAGTAGATCTTTTGAATAAGAGGCAATAAAATTTCGAGTTTTAATAAGAGAAATTCTAATTAGTTAAATGTGGTGGCAATGCTTTCTGTCTTCTGAATGAATGCTTGAACAGTGCATATGTCTTTTGAATTTGTTGTTTAAGACTGTTAAATATGTTGGCTCTTGAAAGAATGATGAACATGAGACATGTTATTGATAATCTGAAAAATTATAAAAATGATTCTTGAAGCAAGAAAAAGCAGCAAAGAACAAAGCTTGAAAAAAAAAAAAAGAGAGAGAGAAAAAACAAGCAGAAAAAGCCAATGACCCTTAAAACCAAAAGGCAAGGGCAAATGAAAAGGATCCCAAGGCTTTGAGCATCAGTGGATAGGAGGGCCACGAAAGAATAAAATCCTCCTGAGATATTATTGCTTCTCAACCTATTAGTCTTCTATTTTATTTATCTAGTTGCTTGAGGACAAGCAACAGTTTAAGTTTGGTGTTGTGATGAGCGGATATTTTATACGCTTTTTGGTGATAATTTCATATAGTTTTCAGTATGTTTTAGTTTGTTTTTAGTCTATTTTTATTAGTTTTTAGGAAAAATTCATATTTCTGGACTTTACTATGAGTCATGTGTTTTTCTGTAATTTCAGGTATTTTTCTGGCTGAAATTGAAGGAGCTGAGCAAAAATCTGATTTAGGCTGAAAAAGGACTGCTGATGCTGTTGGATTCTGACCTCCCTGCACTCAAAGTGGATTTTCTGGAGCTACAGAACTCGAAATGGCATGTTTCCAATTGAGTTGGAAAGTAGACATCCAGGGCTTTCCAGAAATATATAATAGTCCATACTTTGCACAAGGATAGATGACGTAAACTGGCGTTCAACGCCAGTTCTCTGCCCAATTCTGGCGTCCAGCGCCAGAAAAGGATCAAAAGCTGGAGTTGAACGCCCAAACTGGCATAAAAACTGGCGTTCAACTCCACAAATGGCCTCTGCACGTGAATTGCTTAAGTCTCAGCCCAGCACACACCAAGTGGGCCCCAGAAGTGGATCTCTGCATCATCCATCATAGTCTACTCATATTTTGTAACCCTAGGCTACTAGTTTAGTATTTAAACAACTTTTAGAGACTTATTTTGTATCTCATGACATTTTAGATCTAAACTTTGTATTCTCTGATGGCATGAGTCTCTAAACGCCATTGTTGGGGGTGAGGAGCTCTGCTGTGTCTCGATGAATTAATGCAAGTATTTCTATTTTCCATTCAAACACGCTTGCTCCTATCTAAGATGTTCATTCGCGCTTAACTGTGATGAAGGTGATGATCTGTGACATTCATCACCTTCCTCAAACCATGAACGTGTGCCTGACAACCACCTCCGTTCTATATCCGATTGAATAAGTATCTCTGAGATCTCTTAATCAGAATCTCCGTGGTATAAGCTAGAACTGATGGCGGCATTCATGAGAGTCCGGAAAGTCTAAACCTTGTCTGTGGTATTCCGAGTAGGATTCAAGGATTGAACGACTGGGACGAGCTTCAAACTCCTGAAGGCTGGGCGTTGGTGACAGACGCAAAAGGATAGTAAATCCTATTTCAACCGGATCGAGAACCAACCGGTGATTAGCCGTGCTGTGACAAAGCGCGTGAGCGTAGTTTTCACTGGAAGGATGGAAGGTAGCCATTGACAACGGTGATCCACCAACACACAGCTTACCGTAGGAGGACATGCGTGCGTGAATCAGAAGACAGAGGAAAGCAGAGATTCAGAAGACAAAGCATCTCAAAAACTCCAACATATTCTCCATTACTGCACAACAAGTAACCTTTGATTTATGCTCTCTTGGTTATTCGCAATTCAACTGATAAACATAATTGACTTCCTGACTAATATTTACAAGATAACCATAGATTGCTTCAAACCAACAATCTCCGTGGGATTCGACCCTTACTCACGTAAGGTATTACTTGGACGACCCAGTGCACTTGCTGGTTAGTGGTACGCGTTGTGAAAAGTGTTATTCACAATTCGTGCACCAAATAGCCTGAGTCTAGAGTTAAACAACAGGACCTTTTGTCCTGGTTCAAAGATTCTAGATGACAGCTTTCTGTCATGCCATTTTTTTTATTTTTCTTTATAAAGCTTGGCATTTTCGAAAGTTGTGAATCTGAATTCCTCTAGCTCATTTAGCTGGAGCAATCATTTTTTTCCTGCTAATTTGGCATCAAAGTTTAGGAATCTGGTTGCCCAGTTGGCCTTATGTTCCAGTTCCATGGGCAGGTGACATGCCTTACCATACACGAGTTGGTATGGAGATGTCCTTATGGGGGTCTTGAATGCTGTCCTGTAAGCCCACAGAGCATCATCCAGGCTCCGTGCCCAATCCTTTCTACGGGTATTTACTGTCCGTTCCAGGATTCTCTTTAATTCTCTATTAGAGACTTCAGCTTGCCCATTGGTTTGTGGATGATATGGAGTGGCCACATTGTGGCGATTTTCTGAAAACAAATCTATCTTTTTCACTCAAAAATCTTTTCAACTAATCCATATCTTTTTCAAATCTCCATATTATCCTTTTCAAAATTCAGATTTATCTTTTTCAAAAATCTATCATATCTTTTCAAAATTAAACTATATCTTCTATCTTATCTTTTTCAACTCAATCTTTTTATCTAATCTTTTCCAATTTTTCGAAAACCCACCCCCCCATCCCTTTAAATTTGGGTTCGGCCTCCCCTCTCCTCCATAAACAATTGCACCTAGCTCTCCTTCTATCCCTCTCCTTTCTTTTCTTTTGCTTGAGGACAAGCAAACCTCTAAGTTTGGTGT
>NC_029790.2:63723797-63733080 GCF_000816755.2 Arachis ipaensis | reverse complement strand
ACAAAACACTCAACCAAATCGTGATTCGCTTGACTAAATTAACCACTAAGCTAAAATTGCTCAATCCTTCAATCCCTATGGGATCGACCTCACTCCCGTGAGTTTTTATTACTTGATACGACCGGGTACACTTGCCGGTTAGATTTGTGTGTTTTGGGAGAAATTCATTGTTTCACCAAAATTACTCATCAAGTTTTTGGCGCCGTTGCCGGGGATTGATTAGATTGACAATGGTTAAGTGAGGTGGTGATCTAGATCAAGCACTTTTTCTTTAATTTTGATTAACCCACTAACTGTTTGATTTTTTGCTTAAACTAACTAACACTTCAATATAGCAGTAGATTGAAGTGTCACTGGTTTTGTGCATTTCTCATGCTCTGCTTGTATGTCAGGTACAAGAAGAACCATACCCAATTTTCATGAACAAGACGAAAGAACTCTCAGGAGGTTAAGAAAAGCTGAAAGAGGGAAAAATATTGTTGGAGTATTCCACTAACCAAAATGTTTACCACCCACAACCCACATCTCACAACCCACCACAAGCACCACCTGAACCTCAAAGACTCACCAATTTAGAGACCTTGATAGAAAAAATGATGAAGCACCAGGAAATAACAAACAAAAACCATGAAGCATCATTAAAGAGCCTAGAAAGGCAGATTGGGCAACTCTCCAAGCAAGTATCTGTTGAGAGACTTTCAAACTCACTGCCCAGTGACACAATCCCAAATCCCAAGGAGGAGGGCAAGGCAATACAATTAAGGAGTGGGAGAACATTGATAAGCAACAATGACACTACAAGGAAACAAGCAGAGAGCTTCAAAGAACCAACAGAGGATGAGAAGCAAGCAAAGGACGATGAAGCTAAGGAGCAAGTTGTGATGCCAAACAAAAGCACTGAGAAACTTAAAGAGAAGGGCAACCAGCTACATAGCTCAAAGAAAGTTGCTCAGGGACAGCAGCAAATAGGAAAGAGCATCACACCTCCACTGCCATATCCCCAGAGGTTCAACAAAGAGGTTAAAAACCAGCATTTTCATAAATTCCTTGAGAATTTTAAGAATCTGGAAATCAATATTCCCTTGGCTGAAGCACTTGAGCAAATGCCTCTATATTCCAAGTTTCTGAAGGATCTTATCAACAAGAAAAGAAGCTGGGATGAGAAAGAAACCATAATGATTACTGAGGAATGCAGGGCCTTGATTCAAAAAGGGCTTCCTCCTAAGCTTGAGGACCCAGGGAGCTTCCTGTTGCCTTGCACCATTGGGAATTGACCATCACTAAAGCAATGTGCGATCTCAGAGCAAGTATTAACTTAATACCATCCTCCTTGGTGAAAAAGCTGCATATAGAGGAGGTCAAACCAGTACAAATAATCTTAACAGTAACTGTTAGTGTAGTAGTTTGTACATCATTTCTGTTTCAATTTAAAATAAGTAGGCTAGTTTATGTGTGTGCTTATGTGTTTACTTTCACTTAACAAAAAGCATGCTTTGTCCCCTGCATCTTTAATTCAATAAAAGAAATGTTTGAATGTGAAGTAAGATAGTCTTTGTTAGATAGAAGTAGAATAAAAGTAAGTGGTGGTATGTGTGTGATTGTATAATAGCTCACTTTTAGTGAATAAAGAGCCAGGATATCTCCTTCTAAGTATAGAGTGGCCTACTGTCTATGAATCTCAATCGAATAAAAATCCTTGGTTAGAAAGAAAAGCAAAAAAAAAAAAAGAGAAGTGACAGAACAAAAGAAAAACAAAAAGAAACAAAGCTGGACACCAATAGCTTGAACCTTAGAATATATGCCTGTGGTGTCTTTGTACTAGGATCTGCTTGGATTAGTAAGCTCTTAGGAGTGCATCAACACTCGGTGACTTGGGTTAACTAATCCGGGATCATCAGCTGAAAGTCCACTATCAAGAGCAAGCTAACTACAAGGGATTTAGTAACCCAAAGAGGTGCTGGGCATCAATGTTTTTGGAAGGAATGTGAGCCAAGTGTCTAAGGTGAATAATGTGTCAAGTATAAAGAAAAGGGAAATGAACTTGCTACACATGACACTCAAATAAAGCTTATAAACAAAGTAATAGCCAAGGATAAAGGAATAATGAGAGGTCATAGCAGTATGTTACTTGCAGCTTGAAGGAGACTTTCTAGGCCTAGGAGTCAATAAGAAGTGAGTATTTACATATCCACACAAAATCCCATGAACTATCAATAATACTCTGCTAGCATGAACACCCTCTTCCATTTCATTCTTTCTTCTCAATAAATCTTTTCTTGCTTGGGGACAAGCAAGCTTTAAGTTTGCCCAACGGAATTGGAAAGTAGACATCCAGGGCTTTCCAACAATGTATAATAGTATGGGGTGAACAATACGTTTGAGCCTCCAGAACAGGCGTTTTCGCCAACGTTTGTGGCAAACTTTACCTCAAACGCTGCACACCAAAGCCAGCAACCATGCCCTCTTCAAATGATCATAACTTGAGTTGTAGATGTCCAATTGAAGTGATTCCAAGTGGGTTAGAAAGCTGACATTAATGCAATTTATATTTCTTGTCATTTAAGATTCTTGAAATTTTAATTTTTTGCTCTTTAAGTTTCTTGCCAATTTACATTCTGCAACTTTAAATTCATTGTCATTTACTTTCTGTTGGCTACAATTTCACACAATTCACTAAATGTCAGCTTGACTAAACTAATCACCCACTAAAATTGCTTGATCCATCAATCCCTGTGGGATCGACCTCACTCCCGTGAGTTATTATTACTTGATGCAACACGGTGCACTTGCCGGTTAGATTTGTGTGTTTTGGGAGAAATTCATTTTTCCACCAAAATACTCATCAAGTTTTTGGCGCCGTTGCCGGGGATTGATTAGATCAACAATGATTATGTGGGTGAGAAGTCTAGATCAAGCATTTTCTTTATTTTTGTTTTCTGTTTCAAAGTGAAACCAAGGTGTTTGAGTTTTTGCCTCACTAAGAAATTCTCATCTCTGATATGAGTAATTTTAATTTTTCTTGGTTGTGTGTTTTACAAAACTCAAATGGAGTTCAACTCATCTTATGATCAAACAAATTCTATGGGATATCACCCACCATCACCAATCTCTAATGATGGATGGGAATATCACTAAGAAACTTCAAATTCTGGGCTCTCCAATTCATGGAGCCATGCTTCAGAACCACAAGATGAGAAAGAAAATCATATGGGATATTTCCCTCCACCACAAAATGATGCAAGTCATGATTCTAATGGTGGCTGGGAAGGGAATTCTAATGCTCCATATGATATTCATCCGAAGATATCATCACTTGACCACGCTTCAACAGAAAGCCTCTATCAAAACTCACCAACCACACAAACTTCCATGAACCAAAGCCTCTCAAAGATTGAGTCCATGCTCAAAAGATTTGCGGAGGAGGAAGATAAATACCATAAAGAACTAGAAAACTCCCTCAAAAACATGGAAGTGATGGTAGGCCAATTGTTGAATGCAAGGAAGGAGAAAGTGGAAAAACAAGAATGCAAGGTCCTTGTGTCAAGTGAAATTACAAAAAAAGAAGAGGTGGTGAAAGTAGTGGAACCTGAAACTGCTCTTGAGGTGATAAAGGAACATGAACATTCACAACCCTCACAAGCTTCCTTGGACCAAAACGCCTCAACATTTGAATCCATGATTGAAAGGTATGAAGAGGAGATGAAGAAAGATTGGGAAGATCAACAAACCTCCTCCATAAAAGAGCTATTAAAACAAATGTTGAGTGTAAAAGAGGAAGTGGAGGAGCAAGAAAGTGAGGAAGTCATTCTTGATTACCAACTTGAGTTTTGTGAATTCAAAAGCAACAAAGTATTATGATCATAAACAAACAAGGAATTAAAGAAGAGCTTAGCATGTGCATACAAGTGTTGGAAAGCTAGTATGATTAATTGTTGCTCAATTGCATTGGATTTTATTTAATTGAAGTTTTCATCTAGTACATTTGGTGAAATCTTTTGAAAATCATGAAAACCTTGAAAGAAAAAGCAAAATAGAGCAAGAAAAGAAAAAGGGAAAGAACGAGAAAGCTGAAGGCTCTGAGTACCAATGGCAATTTATTTGTTAAGTGCTTGTGGTGTTTATGTATCAAGCCAAATGCTTGAAAATAAAACACTTAGAAGTCAAGGTTAGGCTCAAAGTGCAAAAGCACTCCCTCAAAGCTCAAGGCTCTAAGCATCAATGATTAGAGAGTCAGGAAAAGAAAAGAAAAATAAGCTTAATGAAGTCCTCTAATCAAATGCTTGTGGTGCTTATGTATCAAGTGGTAATACTTGAAAACAAAGCATTTAGAAGTCGTAGCTTTGTTATCAACTCATGGGGCAAAGCACCCAAAAGGAGAAGCTAATAAGAAAATCAAAAGCATGTTTCAAGGAAGAAATATAAGAAAAAGATTTCATAAATTGAGCTAGATGGAAGCATCAATCATTTACATTTCTTTTGTGATTGTAGCATGCTTAGAAAACTAGCTCACCATGAACATTGAGTTGCTATTCTTCTTCCCTTGGATTGTCAATCTTTATTGCATGATTCTTTTCTTGCTTGGGGACAAGCAAGGTTTAAGTTTGGTGTTGTGATGACATGTCACCATGTCATGTTTTTCTATGCTTTTTCATTTGTTTTCAGAAGGAAAGAGCTTTTTTTTTTCTTTTTTTTTCTTTTTTCTTTTTTTTTTTTAACCCAAACTGAAATTCAATTAAGCAGTAAATAAACAGAGAGATCCAAGGATGAGATTGAAACAGAATTTCTTCAATTCTTCAACCCAAGATCCAAGACAATTGTAATAGAAATTAAAAGCAATAAAACTGAGAGGAAGGGAAGTGAATTCTCCTTCCCCAAGACAAAGAAATTAAAGATCACTCAATATCCAAAGCTCTCCGAAAACTATTATGAAAATTCCCAAAAGAAAGCTCCCCGAAGAACTTGAATTCTATCCTATTTATACACTTTCTTCCAATGATCTTCAAGCCTTGAATTGGGCCTTTGCTCTTGGTGGAATTGGGTTGAAAGAGGCCTTGGTTGATTGCTCTTGAAGTTTGGAGAAGAACCAAAGTGAACCAATTGAACCGGGTTGGAGTTTTGCAAAAGTTGGAACAAAAGTTTGAGCAAAAGTTAGGGGCTAACTTTTGCCCAAACTTTTCATATCAGCACCCATATCCAGCTGATACCAACGTTGGTGCCAAAGTTAGGGGTCTAACTTTGGCCCCAACGTTGGCCTTACCTTGTGCACTTGTG
The DNA here is from genome assembly GCF_000816755.2 of Arachis ipaensis. Classification (NCBI taxonomy): domain Eukaryota; kingdom Viridiplantae; phylum Streptophyta; class Magnoliopsida; order Fabales; family Fabaceae; genus Arachis; species Arachis ipaensis. Next base: position 63,727,809 of record NC_029790.2, on the reverse strand, counting down.
GCGCCAACGTTAGCCACCAAGTTAGGGGCTAACGTTGGCGCAAACTTTTGCTCCTCCCCTCGTGATTTTCATGTGCCAACGTTAGCTACCAAGTTAGGGGCTAACGTTGGCGCAAACTTTTGGTGCCCAGGGAGGTTTTCTTCATGCCAACGTTAGCCTCAAAGTTAGGGGCTAATGTTGGCGCAAAATTTTGGTGCCCAGGGGTGATTTTCATGTGCCAACGTTAGCCTCAAAGTTAGGGGCTAACGTTGGCGCAAACTTTTGGTACCTAGGGAGTGATTTTCAAATTCCAACGTTAGCCCAAAAGTTAGGGGCTAACGTTGGGGCTAACTTTTCAACCAAAAGTTTGTGCAAAAGTTTGATGTATTGGCATATTCACACTTCCAATTTAGAGCAATTCAATGCTGATGGAGTTAAGTGACAATACAACCTCTTGGTGGCTTCTTCTTCTTTCTCTCAGCTAATGGTGTGTAGTCCTCCCAAGAGAGTGATTGAATTCCTGCAGTGTTAATGGAAGTTGCTTGTTTCTCAAGCCCTTAGTTGACTGGTTAGTGTGCAAGACTTTCTTGTAGGCGTTTGAACTTACTTTGGTGTGTGAACACCAAACTTAGTCCCTTTCCATGTTTCTTATGCATAACCATATGTGAAAGCCTAAGTCTTTGCTAAAGGTAATAAAACTAAAAACTAGAAACAAACAATGATTAAATGATTTATCAGATTGCTTGGAGCTAGTAACCCTTTGTGCAGAAGGTGAGAATGTGCTTTTAAGTGAGATTTTGGTGGAACACCAAACTTAGAATCCTTTATTCTCCCTTAAATTGTTTTGGTGTGAAACACCAAACTTAGCTCCTTGCAATACATACCAATCATTTAACCTTTTTATTGAAATAGCTATGAAAAGAGAACTACCTCAGGTTGGGTTACCTGCCAACAAGCGCTCTTTTAATGTCATTAGCTTGACATTGGGGCTTTCTTTCATGGTGGTTGATGGTTATAGTAACTCAACTTGTCCCCTCTGATTGTGAGCTCTTCTTTGTTCCTTGGTGTTCTATCTCAACATGTTCTAGTGAGAGTATTTTGCTCACAGTATAGTAATCATCAATCTGTTGGCTTGCTCCCAGTTGTTGATAGACTAACTGCACTTTGTCACCTTTGGAGAGCCCTTCTGTTGGAATTTTTTTGTTCTTCCAACCCTTTTTGATTCTGTTTTCATTCTTCTTCCTTCTTCTTATTGATCCTTTCTGCTTGCAAGTGGGCTTCATTTTGGGATTCTTTTTCTTGATAACTAACACATCAATGCTTTCATGAATCTCTTCATTGCTCTGTACAAGTTCTTTTTCTTCTTCCCATGCTGCATTATCTTCTTCTTGCTTTGGGATGTTGCTGTGAATCACCTTGTCAATTTCCATATAGTCTTTCTTCTCATTACCAAACTGTGCTTCTGGTAACACCTTCAGAGTAACACTCTTATCATGCATTCTAAGAGTTAATTCTCCTTCCTCTATGTCTATGATAGCTCTAGCAGTGGCCAAGATTGGCCTTCCCAGAATAATAGAGTCACCATCATCCCCTTCTGAATCTAGAACCACAAAATCTGCAGGGTATATAAAACTGTCCACCTTGACCAAAATATTTTCAATTACACCCCTGGGGTATACCATTGACTTATCTACCAGCTCCAGAGACATTTGTACTAGTTTGACCTCCTCTATATGCAGCTTTTTCACCAAGGAGGATGGTATTAAGTTAATACTTGCTCCGAGATCGCACATTGCTTTAGTGATGGTCAATTCCCCAATGGTGCAAGGCAACAGGAAGCTCCCTAGGTCCTCAAGCTTGGGAGGAAGCCCTTTTTGAATCAAGGCCCTGCATTCCTCAGTAATCATTATGGTTTCTTTCTCATCCCAGCTTCTTTTCTTGTTGATAAGATCCATCAGAAACTTGGAATATAGAGGCATTTGCTCAAGTGCTTCAGCCAAGGGAATATTGATTTCCAGCTTCTTAAAAATCTCAAGGAATTTATGAAAATGCTGGTTTTTAACCTCTTTGTTGAACCTCTGGGGATATGGCAGTGGAGGTGTGATGCTCTTTCCTATTTGCTGCTGTCCCTGAGCAACTTTCTTTGAGCTATGTAGCTGGTTGTCCTTCTCTTTAAGTTTCTCAGTGCTTTTGTTTGGCATCACAACTTGCTCCTTAGCTTCATCGTCCTTTGCTTGCTTCTCATCCTCTGTTGGTTCTTTGAAGCTCTCTGCTTGTTTCCTTGTAGTGTCATTGTTGCTTATCAATGTTCTCCCACTCCTTAATTGTATTGCCTTGCACTCCTCCTTGGGATTTGGGATTGTGTCACTGGGCAGTGAGTTTGAAAGTCTCTCAACAGATACTTGCTTGGAGAGTTGCCCAATCTGCCTTTCTAGGCTCTTTAATGATGATTCATGGTTTTTGTTTGTTATTTCCTGGTGCTTCATCATTTTTTCTATCAAGGTCTCTAAATTGGTGAGTCTTTGAGGTTCAGGTGGTGCTTGTGGTGGGTTGTGACATGTGGGTTGTGGGTGGTAAACATTTTGGTTGGTGGAATGGTTGTTGGATTGGTACTGATTGAGATTAGGGTAGTTGTTTTGAGGTTTTCTGTATGTGTTTTGGTTAGTCTGCTGCTGGTTGTAGTTTTGGTTGTTTCTTTGGTTGTTTTGGTTTGAATTCCTCTGCCATGGTTGTTGGTTTTAGTTGTGAGTGTCTCCCCATCTGAGGTTGGGGTGATTTTTCCATGAGGGGTTGTAGGTATCACCATAGAATTCATTTGGGCTCCACTAGATCTAGTTCGTGAAAAAGAAATTAAAACTAATTGGGTGATTGACAAACTAAAAAACGAATTTGATTGATTGTGAAGTTAGATCGTCATCTAACTTCACAGTGACCAAAACACGTAAAGAGTACGAGACGAACATACAGTCCATGTTCTTCTTGGTATGGGTTAAAAGTACTTGTTCTGCTTTCTTGAGAGTCCTCCAATTCTTCTCGACTTTCTCCCTTTTTGTAACAACCTCTTCTCCTTAGTCTGCTTCTTAAGGTTCTCTACCTCCTTGTAAGTTGGTTAGGTGGTCCACCTCGTCTGTTGTTGTTACTGTTGGGTGGGGTCTCCTCTCAAAACCGAAGGATATGGAAACGTTTAGGATCTGTAACACCCTCGTAGTAGAACCGAGGTTTACAGTTACGATTGTTAAAACTTGAGTTCGGTGTTGAGTAGTGAAACCAAGTCTTGTTAACGAGAAAATCACCTCCTGGTGAACTTCTGGGTGTGGTTGTAAACAGGTGAAAAAACTCCTATACGTTGTGACAGTTTTGATTACCTCACGGAGGACTGTCAATGTTTGACTACGATAAGGGTAAAAGAGAGTCCCTGTTCCGGTGAGTTACCAACCTTAGAAAAGGTTCCCTGTCGTAGTTATTGACCCTACTAAACCATTGGTTCAAAGAACGGTTCAAAATGGGTGGAGTCTCCTAATATTCCAACTTCCGACTCCATGTTTGTAAATGTGTTTACCTCCGACTTGGGTAGATACTCCGTACCCTCTCCATGTTCCGAGATTAGTCCTTTACAGGGGGACGGTACAAATTACTCACCCTCTTCGACGTCTTGAAGATACTTCCGAATTGTGACTTTAGGGTCCTTCGAAACCTAGTAAGTCGACCTCCGAGGAACGTTGAGTACTTTTGACGTCTCCTCCGAGTTCTTGAGTAACTATACCACCGGTTGTTGGTTATAAAGAAACGAGTAGTTTCTCCGATGGTTGGTAGTGTTTCCTCTCCTCATTACCTTGATCTTCCTCACCTAAGTTAGGACCGAGTTTTGTTTAATTACGTCGTCGTTTAAGTTGTTGTTAAACTCGTTTACTGGTTCTCCTAACTACCGGAAGTTCAACGTCGTCAATTGTGGTCGGTTGGTAGTCGGTGTACCCCCGTTTTACTTCTTTAGGTTCTCCTCGTTGTCGTCCTTGTTCAGGTCATGTACGTAAGT
>NC_029790.2:63723539-63723772 GCF_000816755.2 Arachis ipaensis | reverse complement strand
TAACAGGTTGTATTGTTAAGTGATTGTTTACATCAAATATTGCTGCTATTGCAAGTTGGATTGTATCCTTATTTGCCCTGCCTGTCTGCATAGTATAGTTTTTTTTTATACACCCCTGCCTGCATGCATAGCATAGTTTTTCTTTATAATTTAATAAGCAAGATGTTTGATCATTCACAACATTCTTATCTTCAAAACTTGTTTGCACTCAATTTTCAAGAATGCATCACATG
>NC_029790.2:63718993-63723252 GCF_000816755.2 Arachis ipaensis | reverse complement strand
CCTCCCTGCGCACCAAAAGTTTGCGCCAACGTTAGCCCCTAACTTGGTGGCTAACGTTGGCACATGATAATCACAAGGAGAGGAGCAAAAGTTTGCGCCAACGTTAGCCCCTAACTTGGTGGCTAACGTTGGCGCCACAAGTGCACAAGGTAAGGCCAACGTTGGGGCCAAAGTTAGACCCCTAACTTTGGCACCAACGTTGGTATCAGCTGGATATGGGTGCTGATATGAAAAGTTTGGGCAAAAGTTAGCCCCTAACTTTTGCTCAAACTTTTGGTCCAACTTTTGCAAAACTCCAACCCGGTTCAATTGGTTCACTTTGGTTCTTCTCCAAACTTCAAGAGCAATCAACCAAGGCCTCTTTCAACCCAATTCCACCAAGAGCAAAGGCCCAACTCAAGGCTTGAAGATCATTGGAAGAAAGTGTATAAATAGGACAGAATTCAAGTTTTTCGGGGAGCTTTCTTTTGGGAATTTTCATAATAGTTTTCGGAGAGCTTTGGATATTGAGTGATCTTTAATTTCTTTATCTTGGTGAAGGAGAATTCACTTCTCTTCCTCTCAGTTTTATTGCTTTCAATTTCTATTACAATTGTCTTGGATCTTGGGTTGAAGAATTGAAGAAATTTTGTTTCAATATCATCCTTGGATCTCTCTGTTTATTTACTGCTTAATTGAATTTCAGTTTGGGTTAATTGTTCTTCATCTATTTTCTTTGCAATTTACTTTTCCCTTGCAATTGTTCTTGTTGGATCAAGAAAGGTAGTGAGATCTAGACCTGGTTTTCTAGTCTCTGGACCCCTGAGATCTGAAATTCCAATTTACATTCTGTTTACTGTTTTCATGTTCATTTACTTTTCTGCTTCAAGATCCAATCTAACCCAAACCTTCTTCTACTTCTCTGCTTGATGCAATTTCGATTTGGTAACCAAGTTTCTTGCCAAGTTTTACCCACCTCAGAGGATTATAAGGTTGAAGGCTGAGGTACAAACATTTACACAAATGGAGGCTGAACCCATCTATGAGGCATGGGAGAGGTACAAGGCTCTACTCAGGAAATGTCCCCCTGCCATGTTTAATGAGTGGGAGAAGCTGCAGAACTTCTATGAAGGCTTAACACTGAAATCCCAGGAAGCTTTGGATCATTCAGCTGGAGGTTCCTTGCAACTCATGAAAACTGCAGAGGAGGCTCAAGAACTCATTGATATGGTGGCCAACAACCAATATTTCTTTGCTCATCAAAGAGGCCGCCAACCATCACAAAGGAGAGGAGTAATGGAACTAGAAGGAGTGGATTCAATCCTGGCTCAAAACAAATTAATGCAGCAGCAAATTCAACAACAATTTGAGCAAATGACCAAGAGGATTGATGGCCTCCAAGTTGCAGCAGTTAACACCAGCCAACCATCAGCCACATGGGGGCAAAATGAAGAAATCCAAGAGGAGCAACAGCAGGAACAAGTCCAGTACATGCATTCAAATCCAAATGAATTCTATGGTGATACTTACAATCCCTCATGGAAAAATCACCCCAACCTCAGATGGGGAGACACCCACAACCAAAACCATCAACCATGGCAGAGGAATTCAAACCAAAATAGCCAAAGAAACAACCAAAACTACAACCAGCAGCAGACTAACCAAAACACATACAGAAAACCTCAAAACAACTACCCTAATCTCAATCAGTACCAATCCAAAAACCATTCCACCAACCAAAATGTTTACCACCCACAACCCACACCTCGCAACCCACCACAAGCACTACCTGAACCTCAAAGACTCACCAACTTAGAGACCTTGATAGAAAAAATGATGAAGCACCAGGAAATAACAAACAAAAACCATGAAGCATCATTAAAGAGCCTAGAAAGGCAGATTGGGCAACTCTCCAAGCAAGTATCTGTTGAGAGACCTTAAAACTCACTGCCCAGTGACACAATCCCAAATCCCAAGGAAGAGTGCAAGGCAATACAATTAAGGAGTGGGAGAACATTGATAAGCAACAATAACACTACAAAGAAACAAGCAGAGAGCATCAAAGAACCAACAGAGGATGAGAAGCAAGCAAAGGACGATGAAGCTAAGGAGCAAGTTGTGATGCCAAACAAAAGCACTGAGAAACTTAAAGAGAAGGACAACCAGCCACATAGCTCAAAGAAAGTGGCTCAGGGACAGCAGCAAATAGGAAAGAGCATCACACCTCCACTGCCATATCCCCAGAGGTTCAACAAAGAGGTTAAAGACTAGCATTTTCACAAGTTCCTTGAGATTTTTAAGAAGCTGGAAATCAATATTCCTTTGGCTGAAGCACTTGAGCAAATGCCTCTGTATGCCAAATTCTTGAAGGAGCTTGTCAACAAGAAAAGAAGCTGGGATGAGAAAGAAACCATAATGATTACTGAGGAATGCAGGGCCTTGATTCAAAAGGGGCTTCCTCCCAAGCATGAGGACCCAGGGAGCTTCCTGTTGCCTTGCACCATTGGAGAATTGACCATCACTAAAGCAATGTGCGATCTCAGAGCAAGTATTAACTTAATACCATCCTCCCTGGTGAAAAAGCTGCATATAGAGGAGGTCAAACCAGTACAAATGTCTCTGGAGTTGGTAGATAAGTCAATGGTATACCCCAGGGGTGTAATTGAAAATCTTTTGGTCAAGGTGGACAGTTTTATATACCCTGCTGATTTTGTGGTTCTAGAATCAAACGATGATGATGGTGACTCTGTTATACTGGGAAGGCCATTCTTGGCCACTGCTAGAGCTATCATAGACGTAGAGGAAGGGGAATTAACTCTTAGGATGCATGACCAGAGTGTCACTCTGAAGGTATTACCAGAGGCACAATTTAGCAAGGAGAATAAAGACTATATGAAAAATGACCAGGAAGGTCACAGCAACATCTCAATGCTAAGGATTGTGCAGACTGATGAAGAAGCCCAAGAGGATATTAGAATATTAGCCACTGAAAAGAGAGGTCCCCAAGGAAAGCCTACGGCCAGAAAAGAAAGATCAACAAAAGGAAAGATGAAACGCAGAAACAAAGCAAAAAGGGGTTGGAAGAACAGAAAGATTCCAACAGAGGGGCTTTCCAAAGGTGACAAAGTGCAACTGATATATCAACAGCTGGTGGCAAATCAACAAACCGAGGACTACTACACTGTCAGCAACATACTCTCATTAGAGCATGCTGAAATTGAACACCAGAGAACAAAGAAGAGGATCATTGTCAGAGGAGACAAATTGAGGCCCTAGAAGCACCAACCACCATAAAAGAAAGCCTCAATGTCAAGCTAGTGACAATAAAAGAGCGCTTGTTGGGAGGCAACCCAACCGGAGGTAGTTTTCTTTTCATAACTTTTTCAATAAGAGTGTTGGATAACTGCTATGTATTGCAAGAAGCTAAGTTTGGTGTTGCACACCAAAAACAATCGAAGGGAGAATGCAGGATGCTAAGTTTGGTGTTCCACCAAAACTTCATTTAAAATTTCGTCTAGGATCATGTTTCTGTGGTGTCCGTATATAAAATTTCAAGTTCGATAACCACAGGACGAAACAAAGAAGAACAAAGGAAAAGAAGACGGTGAAAAACCGATAGAGAAAAGAAAGAAAGAAAAACAAAAAGAAAGATTGGTTGCTTAAAAAAAAAATAAATTAACTCTAAGTATCTGTCATCCGGTGAGAAATGAATCTTACTCTATAGGATCGAGAAATAAGTGATTTTCACTCGATAATATGTTGGTGTGTGTATGGTGGTAAATGAAAATAAGATGAAGATAGATTGTCTCTGATAGAACGAAGTGTAAGTTTGTAAAGAAAATAACTCGAATTTCTACGTCCCCTGTTTTGTACGAAGAACAGTTCACTTTCATTTGTGTGTTCGTGTGTGTATTTGATCGAATGAATAAAATTTTCTTTAAACTTAGATAAACTTGATTTACTTGTGAAATTGTTCTGTAGTTAGTTTTTATAAAGAGTTGTCGTTTCCAATTCATATCTATGTTGGATAACCAAACGTAAAGAAAAAAAGAAGAAAGACGACACGGGGAAAAACTCAGAACTACGTATCATAGAAGTTAACCACCAATTGAGGGTCTGAATTAAGGAACGATGAAGAAGACTAAGTTGTCCAATTGAGACCCGTTTGAAAACACAGGAACGATTTACAATATTTTAACTCTGATTTGTTTTTGTCAATTCAACAAACTTATTAGACAAACTAACGAACCTTGATCGTTTCACGTCCTTCAATCTTACAT
>NC_029790.2:63717156-63718968 GCF_000816755.2 Arachis ipaensis | reverse complement strand
GTATTGCACCAACGTTAGCCCCTAACTTTGAGGCTAACGTTGGCACATGAAAATCACCCCTGGGCACCAAAAGTTTGCGCCAACTTTAGCCCCTAACTTTGAGGCTAACGTTGGCGCCACAAGTGCTCCAAGGAAGGCTAACGTTGGTGCAAAAGTTAGACCCCTAACTTTTGCACCAACGTGAGTATCAGCAAGTTTTGTTGGCTGATATGAAAAGTTGGACCAAAAGTTAGACCCTAACTTTTGCTCCAACTTTTGGTCCAACTTTTGCAAAACTCCAACCCGGTTCAATTGGTTTACTTTGGTTCTTCTCCAAACTTCAAGAGCAATCAACCAAGGCCTCTTTCAACCCAATTCCACCAAGAGCAAAGGCCCAACTCAAGGCTTGAAGATCATTTGAAGAAAGTGTATAAATAGGATAGAATTCAAGTTCTTCGGGGAGCTTTCCTTTGGAATTTTCATAATAGTTTTCGGAGAGCTTTGTATATTGAGTGATCTTTAATTTCTTAGTCTTGGGGAAGGAGAATTCACTTCTCTTCCTCTTAGTTTTATTGCTTTCAATTTCTATTACAATTGTCTTGGATCTTGGGTTGAAGAATTGAAGAAATTTTGTTTCAATCTCATCCTTGGATCTCTCTGTTTTATTTACTGATTGAGTGACTTTAATTTCTGTTAATTGCTCTTCATCTACTTTTCTTGCAATTTACAATTCCCTTGCAATTGTTCTTGTTGGATCTAGGAAGGCATTGAGATCTAGACTTGGTTTTCTAGTCTCTGGGCCCTGAGATCTGAATTCCTAATTTACATTTTGTTTCTTGCTTTTAATGTTCATTTACTTTACTGCTTCAAGATCCGATTCAACCCAAACCTTCTTTTACTCTTTTGTTTGATGCAAGTTACTTTCCTTTGTTTAGTTTCTGCAAATCCAACTCCTAATCCCCTTTACATTTCGAGCCATTTACATTTTCTTGCACTTTAAGATTCCGCAATTTAATTTCCTGCTCTCTTTAATTTCATGCAAATCACAAATCACCCAACCAAATCTTGATTCGCTTGACTAAATCAACCACTAAACTAAAATTGCTCAATCCTTCAATCCCTGTGGGATCGACCTCACTCCCGTGAGTTTTTATTACTTGATGCGACCCGGTGCACTTGCCGGTTAGATTTGCGTGTTTTGGGAGGATTTCACTTTTCCACCAAAATACTCATCAAGTTTTTGGCGCCGTTGCTGGGGATTGATTAGATTGACAATGATTAAGTGAGGTGGTAATCTAGATCAAGCATTTTTTCTTTAATTTTGTTTAACCCACTAACTGTTTGATTTTTTGCTTAAACTAACTAACACTTCAATCTAGAAGTAGATTGAAGTGTCACTGGTTTTGTGCATTTTTCATGCTCTGCTTGTATGTCAGGTACAAGAAGAACCATACCCAATTTTCATGAACAAGACAAAAAAACTCTCAGGAAGTTAAGAAGAGCTGAAAGAGGGAAAAATATTGTTGGAGAAGAGGAATCAGACGAAGAATTCCAAGAGATGGAGGAACATTCAACCAATCCACCAGGTGGAGCAGACAACAACAATGACAACCCACCCCAGAGGAGAGTTTTGGCTTCCTATACCTTTGCAAATCCTAGACATTGTGGGAGCAGCATCTTGGCCCCAAATGTCAATGCTAACAATTTTGAACTCAAGCCACAACTCATCACTTTGGTTCAGAACAATTGCTCTTTTGGTGAAGGACCACTTGAAGACCCACACCAACACTTATCCACTTTCTTGAGGATATGCAACACTGTCAAAACTAATGG
>NC_029790.2:63709074-63715741 GCF_000816755.2 Arachis ipaensis | reverse complement strand
AACAATTGCTCTTTTGGTGGAGGACCACTTGAAGACTCACACCAACATTTGTCCACTTTCTTGAGGATATGCAACATTGTCAAAACTAATGGTGTGCCCCCTGACAGTTACAAGCTGATGTTATTCCCATTTTCTCTCAGGGACAAGGCCACTCGATGGTTGGAATCTTTTCCAAAGGACAGCATCAATAACTGGGATGATTTGGTAACCAAGTTTCTTTCCAAGTTTTACCCACCTCAGAGGATTATAAGGTTGAAGGCTGAGGTACAAACATTTACACAAATGGAGGCTGAACCCATCTATGAGGCATGGGAGAGGTACAAGGCTCTGATTAGGAAATGTCCCCTGCCATGTTTAATGAGTGGGAGAAGCTGCAGAACTTCTATGAAGGCTTAACACTGAAATCCCAGGAAGCTTTGGATCATTCAGCTGGAGGTTCCTTGCAACTCATGAAAACTGCAGAGGAGGCTCAAGAACTCATTGATATGGTGGCCAACAACCAATATTTCTTTGCTCATCAAAGAGGCCGCCAACCATCACAAAGGAGAGGAGTAATGGAACTAGAAGGAGTGGATTCAATCCTGGCTCAAAACAAATTAATGCAGCAGCAAATTCAACAACAATTTGAGCAAATGATCAAGAGGATTGATGGCCTCCAAGTTGTAGCAGTTAACACCAGCCAACCATCAGCCACATGGGGGCAAAATGAAGAAATCCAAAAGGAGCAACAACAGGAACAAGTCCAGTACATGCATTCAAATCCAAATGAATTCTATGGTGATACCTACAACCCCTCATGGAAAAATTACCCCAACCTCAGATAGGGAGACACTCACAACCAAAACCAACACCCATGACAGAGGAACTCAAATCAAAACAACCCAAGAAACAACCAAAACTACAACCATCAGCAGACTAACCAAAACACATACAGAAAACCTCAAAATAACTACCCTAATCTCAACTAGTACCAATCCAATAACCAACCCACCAACCAAAGTGCCTATCATCCACCACCCACATCTCACAACCCACCACAAGCACCACCTGAACCTCAAAGACTCACCAACTTAGAGACTTTGATAGAGAAAATGATGAAACACCAGGAAATAACAAACAAAAACCATGAAGCATCACTAAAGAGCCTAGAGAGGCAGATTGGGCAACTCTCCAAGCAAGTATCTGTTGAGAGACCTTCAAACTCACTGCCCAGTGACACAATCCCAAATCCCAAATAGGAAAGAGCATCACACCTCCACTGCATATCCCCAGAGGTTCAACAAAGAGGTTAAAGACCAGCATTTTCACAAATTCCTTGAGATTTTTAAGAAGCTGGAAATCAATATCGCCTTGGCTGAAGCACTTGAGCAAATGCCTCTGTATGCCAAATTCTTGAAGGAGCTTGTCAACAAGAAAAGAAGCTGGGATGAGAAAGAAACCATAATGATTACTGAGGAATGCAGGGCCTTGATTCAAAAAGGGCTTCCTCCCAAGCTTGAGGACCCAGGGAGCTTCCTGTTGCCTTACACCATTGGGGAATTGACCATCACTAAAGCAATGTGCGATCTCGGAGCAAGTATTAACTTAATACCATCCTCCTTAGTGAAAAAGCTGCATATAGAGGAAGTTAAACCAGTACAAATATCTCTAGAGCTAGTAGATAAGTCAACAGTATACCCCAGGGGTATGATTGAAAACCTTCTGGTCAAGGTGGACAATTTCATATACCCTGCAGATTTTGTGGTTCTAGATTCAGAAGGGGATGATGGTGACTCTATTATTCTGGGAAGGCCATTCTTGGCCACTGCTAGAGCTATCATAGACATAGAGGAAGGAGAATTAACTCTCAGAATGCACGATAAGAGTGTCACTCTGAAGGTGTTACCAGAAGCACAGTTTGGTAATGAGAAGAAAGACTATATGGAAATTGACAAGGTGATTCACAGAAACATCCCAAAGCAAGAAGAAGATAATGCAGCATGGGAAGAAGAAAAAGAACTTGTACAGAGCAATGAAGAGATTCATGAAAGCGTTGATGTGTTAGTTATCAAGAAGAAGAATCCCAAAATGAAGCCCACTTGCAAGCAGAAAGGATCAATAAGAAGAAGGAAGAAGAATAAAAACAGAATCAAAAAGAGTTGGAAGAACAAAAAAATTCCAACAGAAGGGCTCTCCAAAGGTGACAAAGTGCAGTTAGTCTATCAACAACTGGGAGCAAGCCAACAGATTGATGATTACTATACTGTGAGCAAAATACTCTCACTAGAACATGCTGAGATAGAACACCAAAGAACAAAGAAGAAGCTCACAATCAGAGGGGACAAGTTGAGGCACTATAACCATCAACCACCATGAAAGAAAGCCCCAATGTCAAGCTAGTGACATTAAAAGAGCGCTTGTTGGGAGGCAACCCGACCTGAGGTAGTTTTCTTTTCATAACTATTTCAATAAAAAGGTTAAATGATTGGTATGTATTGCAAGGAGCTAAGTTTGGTGTTTCACACCAAAACAATTTAAGGGAGAATAAAGGATTCTAAGTTTGGTGTTCCACCAAAATCTCACTTAAAAGCACATTCTCACCTTCTGCACAAAAGGTTACTAGCTCCAAGCAATCTGATAAATCATTTAATCATTGTCTGTTTCTAGTTTTTAGTTTTATTACCTTTAGCAAAGACTTAGGCTTTCACATATGGTTATGCATAAGAAACATGGCAAGGGACTAAGTTTGGTGTTCACACACCAAAGTAAGTTCAAACGCCTACAAGAAAGTCTTGCACACTACCCAGTCATCTAAGGGTTTGAGAAACAAGCAACTTCCATTAACACTGCAGGAATTCAATCACTCTCTTGGGAGGACTACACAACATTAGCTGAGAGAAAGAAGAAGAAGCCACCAAGAGGTTGTATTGTCACTTAACTCCATCAGCATTGAATTGCTCTAAATTGGAAGTGTGAATATGCCAATCTTAACAGTAACTGTTAGTGTAGTAGTTTGTACATCATTTCTGTTTCAATTTAAAATAAGTAAGCTAGCCTAAGTGTGTGCTTGTGTGTTTACTTTCACTTAACAAAAAGCATGCTTTGTCCCCTGCATCTTTAATTCAATAAAATAAATGTTTGAATGTGAAGTAAGATAGTCTCTGTTAGATAGAAGTAGAATAAAAGTAAGTGGTGGTATGTGTGTGATTGTATAATAGCTCACTTTTAGTGAATAAAAAGCCAGGATATCTCCTTCTAAGTATAGAGTGGCCTACTGTCTATGAATCTCAATCGAATAAAAATCCTTGGTTAGAAAGAAAAACAAAAAAAAAAAAAGAAGTGACAGAACCAAAGAAAAACAAAAAGAAACAAAGCTGGACACCAATAGCTTGAACTTTAAAATATATGCCTGTGGTGTCTTTGTACTAGGATCTGCTTGGATTAGTAAGCTCTTAAGAGTGCATCAACACTCGGTGACTTGGGTTAACTAATCCGGGATCATCAGCTGAAAGTCCACTATCAAGAACAACCTAACTACAAGGCATTTAGTAACCCAAAGAGGTGCTGGGCATCAATGTTTTAAGAAGGAATGAGAGCCAAGTGTCTATGGTGAATAATGTGTCAAGTATAAAGAAAAGGAAATGAACTTTCTACACATGACACTCAAATAAAGCTTATAAACAAAGTAATAGCCAAGGATAAAGGAATAATGAGAGGTCATAGCAGTATGTTACTTGAAGCTTGAAGGAGACTTTCTAGGCCTAGGAGTCAATAAGAAGTGAGTATTTACATATCCACACAAAATCCCATGAACTAACAATAATACTCTGCTAGCATGAACATCCTCTTCCATTTCATTCTTTCTTCTCAATAAATCTTTTCTTGCCTGGGGACAAGCAAGCTTTAAGTTTGGTGTTGTGATGACAAGTCATCTTAGCCTATTTTAACTAGCCTTTTTCTTTTGTTTTCAATTGAATTATGCACTTTCTTGAGCTACAAGCAAGCCAATTAGGTAGATTTTCATGTTTCCCTTGATTGAATCAACCATGCTAACGTTGGTGCAAAAGTTAGACCCCTAACTTTTGCACCAATGTGAGTATCAGCAAGTAATGGGAGCTGATATGAAAAGTTGGACCAAAATTTAGACCCTAACTTTTGCTCCAACTTTTGGTCCAACTTTTGCAAAACTCCAACCCGGTTCAATTGGTTTACTTTGGTTCTTCTCCAAACTTCAAGAGCAATCAAACAACCAATATTTCTTTGCTCATCAAAGAGGCCGCCAACCATCACAAAGGAGAGGAGTAATAGAGCTAGAAGGAGTGGATTCAATCTTGGCTCAAAACAAATTAATGCAGCAGCAAATTCAACAACAATTTGAGGAAATGACCAAGAGGATTGATGGCCTTCAAGTTGCAGCAGTTAACACCAGCCAACCATCAGCCACATGGGGGCAAAATGAAGAAATCCAAGAGGAGCAACAACAGGAACAAGTCCAGTACATGCATTCAAATCCAAATGAATTCTATGGTGATACTTACAATCCCTCATGGAAAAATCACCCCAACCTCAGATGGGGAGACACCCACAACCAAAACCAACACCCATGGCAGAGGAACTCAAACCAAAACAACCCAAGAAACAACCAAAACTACAACCAGCAGCAGACTAACCAATTGGGAGTATTACCAAGAAACTGCAAATTCTGAGCAGTCAACTCACATGAGAGATTGTCCAACCTCACCTCCCACTTCTACATTTGAAAACTCTTCATCACCTAAATATGCCTCAACACAAACTTCCACGAACCTAGGCCTCTCAAAGCTAGAGATCATGTTTGAAAAATATGAGAGGGAGGCGCAAAGATCTTGGAACGAGCAAGAGAATTCATTAAAAAACATATAAGTGATAGTAAACCAATTGTTAAGTGCAAGGGAGAAGGTGGAAGAGCAAAATGAAGATCCCCTTCAAAAATCTAGAGAATTGTTGAATAGACAAGAACAACTCATGGAGGAACAACAACAATCCTGGAGAGAACAAGAAATCCGTCTTCAGAAGATAGATGAGCAATTGGAGAACATGGGGAAATGCTTGGATCCACTAAGCAAGGAAAATGAAGACCAATTTGTGAGTGAGGAAGTGGAAAAACAAGATGAGGAGGCTATTGCATCAAGTGAACTTTCAATGAAGAATGAGGTGGTCAAAAATGAAACTACACTTGAGATGACAAAGGAACATGAAGAATCACAACTCTCACAAATTTCCCTTTTGTTAATACATCACTAAGACATCCTTATTCGTAACAGACTCTTCATTTGGTGATTGTATTTAACATATAACAGTTTCTTTTGTTTAGTTTTAGTTCAAATAAATTGACATATGGTTGCATTCTAAGTTTGGTGTTACTATACAACAAAAATTTGCTTCCAATCCTTACAAGATACTTGCATCAATTCCAAGTGAAAGTGTCACACTAAGTTTGGTGTGCCACTTATTCTTTATGCAAAGTATTATGCTCACCTTCTTAAGTTTGCAATCACAATGTCTCTGTCTCTTGTGCCTTGATTATTATCTTTAATTTTGCTTGCTTAGAACACATGTACTACTAACTTTTCATTGTGTAAGACATTCATGATCCATCTTAGCCCCTAGCCATTGTTCTAATTGTTGCTTGAGGATGAGCAAGCATTCTGAGTTTGGTATGGGAAGGAGGAGAATGAGAGGAAAATGACAACAATAGAGAAGATGAACTACAAGGTTGTAAAGTTCCTTTTCCTCTCATTTGTTTCAAGCACTATAAACTGAATGATTGTCTTTACCTTCTCTGTATGCATGTGTGTATGAAAAAGCATAACTTGAATTTTGATTTGCAACATGGTGCTGTGTCATTATGATTACCAACTTGAGTTTTGTGAATTCAAAAGCAACAAAGTATCATGATCATAAACAAACAAGGAACTAAAGAAGAGTTTAGCATGTGCATACAAGTATTGGAAAGCTAGTATGATTAATTGTTGCTCAATTGCATTGGATTTTATTTAATTGAAGTTTTCATCTAGTACAGTTTGTGAAATCTTTTGAAAATCATGAAAACCTTGAAGAAGCAAATACAATTAAAGCAAGAAAAGTAAAAGGGAAAGAATGAGAAAGCTGAAGGCTCTGAGTACCAATGGCAATTTATTTGTTAAGTACTTGTGGTGTTTATGTATCAAGCCAAATGCTTGAAAACAAAACACTTAGAAGTCAAGGTTAGGCTCAAAGTGCAAAAGCACTCCCTCAAAGCTCAAGGCTCTGAGCATCAATGATTAGAGAGTCAAGAAAAGAAAAGGAAAATAAGCTTAATGAAGTCCTCTAATCAAATGCTTGTGGTGCTTATGTATCAAGTGG
Organism: Arachis ipaensis; assembly: GCF_000816755.2. Taxonomy (NCBI): domain Eukaryota; kingdom Viridiplantae; phylum Streptophyta; class Magnoliopsida; order Fabales; family Fabaceae; genus Arachis; species Arachis ipaensis. The sequence continues at coordinate 63,709,378 of NC_029790.2, read as the reverse complement.
TAATACTTGAAAACAAAGCATTTAGAAGTCGTAGCTTTGTTATCAACTCATGGGGCAAAGCACCCAAAAAGGAGAAGCTAAATAAGAAAATCAAAAGCTTGCTTCAAGGAAGAAATATAAAAGAAAGATTTCATAAATTGAGCTAGACGGAAGCATCAATCATTTATATTTCTTTTGTGATTGTAGCATGCTTAAAAAACTAGCTTACCATGAACATTGAGTTGATATTCTTCTTACCTTGGATTGTCAATCTTTAAATGCATGATTCTTTTCTTGCTTGGGGACAAGCAAGGTTTAAGTTTGG
>NC_029790.2:63701806-63706148 GCF_000816755.2 Arachis ipaensis | reverse complement strand
ATTTAATTGAAGTTTTCATCTAGGACATTTTGTGAAATCTTTTGAAAATCATGAAAACCTTGAAGAGGCAAATACAATTAAAGCAAGAAAAGAAAAAGGGAAAAAAATGAGAAAGCTGAAGGCTCTGAGTACCAATGGCAATTTATTTGTTAAGTACTTGTGGTGTTTATGTATCAAGCCAAATGCTTGAAAACAAAACACTTAGAAGTCAAGGTTAGGCTCAAAGTGCAAAAGCACTCCCTCAAAGCTCAAGGCTCTGAGCATCAATGATTAGAGAGTCAAGAAAAGAAAAGGAAAATGAGCTTAATGAAGTCCTCTAATCAAATGCTTGTGGTGCTTATGTATCAAGTGGTAATACTTGAAAACAAAGCATTTAGAAGTCGTAGCTTTGTTATCAAAGGAAAATGAGCTTAATGAAATCCTCTAATCAAATGCTTGTGGTGCTTATGTATCAAGTGGTAATACTTGAAAACAAAGCATTTAGAAGTCGTAGCTTTGTTATCAACTCATGGGGCAAAGCACCCAAAAGGAGAAGCTAAATAAGAAAATCAAAAGTTTGTTTCAAGGAAGAAATATAAGAAAAAGATTTCATAAATTGAGCTAGATGGAAGCATCAATCATTTACATTTCTTTTGTGATTGTAGTATGCTTAGAAAACTAGCTTACCATGAACATTGAGTTGCTATTCTTCTTGCCTTGGATTGTCAATCTTTATTGCATGATGCTTTTCTTGCTTGGGGACAAGCAAGGTTTAAGTTTGGTGTTGTGATGACAAGTCATTTTAGCCTAGTTTCACTAGCCTTTTTCTTTTGTTTTCAATTGAATTATGCACTTTCTTGAGCCATAAGCAAGCCAATTGGGTAGATTGTCATGCTTCCTTTGATTTAATCAACCATGGATGAATTCATGCTATTTCATGAGGTTTTATGCTATAATTGTCACATATTATGAAAGAATGAATATCTCATGATTTTGAGCATAGATTTGATGTGTTTGGTTGATTAATGATAGGTGAAGAAAGCTTGGAGAAAGGTTGAAGCAAGAAGGAATGGCTAGGAGTAAAGAGAGGACAATGGAATAAGTGAAAATGAACCAGGAAGCAAAAAGCTGGACCAAAAGTTAGCCTCAAACTTTGGCGCAAACTTTTGCTCCCCCTTTGTATTGTTCATGTGCCAACGCTAGCCCAAAAGTTAGAGGCTAACGTTGGCGCCATGAGTGTGCAAGGGGTATACTTCCAACAAGAATAACTTGAGCTACAGAGCTCCAAATGAGGTGATTCAAAAAGCAATGGAAAGTAGGAATCGAGAGCTTTCCAAGCATATATGGCACTGCATGGTGGACACTAAAATTGAGGGAGAAAACTGCCCCGCAATGAGCATAAACGAACATGGTGGCAACCTGCAGTGAGGCCAACTGACCTCTACACAAAAAGTTAGAGGCTAACGTTGGCGCAAACTTTTGCTCCCCCTTTGTATTGTTCATGTGCCAACGTTAGCCCAAAAGTTAGAGGCTAACGTTGGCGCAAACTTTTGGTGGCCAGGGGGTGTTTTTCTCATGCCAACGTTAGCCACAAAGTTAGGGGCTAACGTTGGCACAAACTTTTGGAGCCCAGGGAGTGATTTTCAAGTTCCAACGTTAGCCCAAAAGTTAGGGGCTAACGTTGGGGCTAACTTTTCACCCAAAAGTTTGTGCAAAAGTTTGAGGCTAACTTTTGGTCCAGCTTTTTGCTTCCTGGTTCATTTTCACTTATTCCATTGTCCTCTCTTTACTCCTAGCCATTCCTTCTTGCTTCAACCTTTCTTCAAGCTTTCTTCACCTATCATCAATCAACCAAACACATCAAAGCTATGCTCAAAATCATGAGATATTCATTATTTCATAATATATGACAATTATAGCATAAAACCTCATGAAATAGCATGAATTCATACATGGTTAATTAAATCAAAGAAAACATGAAAATCTACCAAATTGGCTTGCTTTTGGCTCAAGAAAGTGCAATATTCCTATTGAAAACAAAGGAAAAAGCATAGAAAAACATGACATGGTGACATGTCATCACAACAAAAACTTAATGAGTAATTTTGGTGAAACAATGAATTTCTCCCAAAACACACAAATCTAACGGGCAAGTTTACCGGGTCGTATCAAGTAATAAAAACTCACGGGAGTGAGGTCGATCCCACAGGGATTGAAGGATTGAGCAATTTTAGCTTAGTGGTTAATTTAGTCAAGCGAATCACGATTTGGTTGAGTGTTTTGTGATTTACAGAAATTAAATTGCATGGAAGTAAAGAGAACAGGGAATTAAAGTGTTGAATCTTAAAGAACAAGAAATTAAATAGTAGAAACTTAGAATGCAAGAAATGTAAATTGCGGAATCTTAAAGTGCAAGAAATGTAAACGGCTGGAATTGTAAAGGGAATTGGGGATTGGATTTGCAGAATTTAAACAAGGAAAAGTAAATTGCATCAAGCAGAGAAGTAGAAGAAGGTTTGGGATAGATTGGATCTTGAAGCAGAAAAGTAAATGAACATGAAAATAGTAAACATAATGTAAATTGGAATTTCAGATCTCAGGGGTCCAAAGACTAGAAAACCAGGTCTAGATCTCACTACCTTCCTTGATCCAACAAGAACAATTGCAAGGGAAAAGTAAATTGCAAAGAAAATAGATGAAGAACAATTAACCCAAACTGAAATTCAATTAAGTAGTAAATAAACAGAGAGATCCAAGGATGAGATTGAAACAGAATTTCTTCAATTCTTCAACCCAAGATCCAAGACAATTGTAATAGAAATTGAAAGCAATAAAACTGAGAGGAAGAGAAGTGAATTCTCCTTCCCCAAGACAAAGAAATTAAAGATCACTCAATATCCAAAGCTCTCCGAAAACTATTATGAAAATTCCCAAAAGAAAGCTCTCTGAAGAACTTGAATTCTATCCTATTTATACACTTTCTTCAAATGATCTTCAAGCCTTGAGTTGGGCCTTTGCTCTTGGTGGAATTGGGTTGAAAGAGGCCTTGGTTGATTGCTCTTGAAGTTTGGAGAAGAACCAAAGTGAACCAATTGAACCGGGTTGGAGTTTTGCAAAAGTTGGACCAAAAGTTGGGCAAAAGTTAGGGTCTAACTTTTGGTCCAACTTTTCATATCAGCTCCCATTACTTGCTGATACTCACGTTGGTGCAAAAGTTAGGGGTCTAACTTTTGCACCAACGTTGGCCTTCCTTGGTGCACTTGTGGCGCCAACGTTAGCCTCAAAGTTAGGGGCTAACGTTGGCGCAAACTTTTGGTACCCAGGGAGTGATTTTCAAGTTCCAACGTTAGCCCAAAAGTTAGGGGCTAACGTTGGGGCTAACTTTTCACCCAAAAGTTTGTGCAAAAGTTTGAGGCTAACTTTAGGTCCAGCTTTTTGCTTCCTGGTTCAATTTCACTTATTCCATTGTCTTCTCTTTACTCCTAGCTATTCCTTCTTGCTTCAACCTTTCTCCAAGCTTTCTTCACCTATCATTAATCAACCAAACACATCAAAGCTATGCTCAAAATCATGAGATATTCATTCTTTCATAATATGTGACAATTATAGTATAAAACCTCATGAAATAGCACGAATTCATACATGGTTGATTCAATCAAAGGAAGCATGAAAATCTACTTAATTAGCTTGCTTGTAGATCGAGAAAGTGCATAATTCTAATGAAAACAAAAGAAAAAGGCTAGTTAAAATAGGCTAAGATGACTTGTCATCACAACACCAAACTTAAAGCTTGCTTGTCCCCAAGCAAGAAAAGATTTATTGAGAAGAAAGAATGAAATGGAAGAGGATGTTCATGCTAGCAGAGTATTATTGATAGATCATGGGATTTTGTGTGGATATGTAAATACTCACTTCTTATTGACTCCTAGGCCTAGAAAGTCTCCTTCAAGCTTCAAGTAACATACTGCTATGACCTCTCATTATTCCTTTATCCTTGGCTATTACTTTGTTTATAAGCTTTATTTGAGTGTCATGTGTAGCAAGTTCATTTACTTTTCTTTATACTTGACACATTATTCACCATAGACACTTGGCTCACATTCCTTCTTAAAAAATTGATGCCCATCACCTCTTTGGGTTACTAAATGCCTTGTAGTTAGGTTGCTCTTGATAGTGGACTTTCAGCTAATGATCCCGGATTAGTTAACTCAAGTCACCGAGTGTTGATGCACTCCAAAGAACTTAGTAATCCAAGCAGATCCTAATACAAAAACACCACAGGCATATATTCTAAGGTTCAACCTATTGGTGTCCAGCTTTGTTTCTTTTTGTTTCCTTCTGTTCTGCCACTTTTTGGCTATCT
>NC_029790.2:63693202-63701787 GCF_000816755.2 Arachis ipaensis | reverse complement strand
TACAGACTACTACACTAACAGTTACTGTTAAGATGGGCATGTTCACACTTCCAATTTAGAGCAATTCAATGCTGATGGAGTTAAGTGACAATACAACCTCTTGGTGGCTTCTTCTTCTTTCTCTCAGCTAATGGTGTGTAGTCCTCCCAAGAGAGTGATTGAATTCCTGCAGTGTTAATGGAAGTTGCTTGTTTCTCAAGCCCTTAGATGACTGGTTAGTGTGCAAGACTTTCTTGTAGGCGTTTGAACTTACTTTGGTGTGTGAACACCAAACTTAGTCCCTTGCCATATTTCTTATGTATAACCATATGTGAAAGCCTAAGTCTTTGCTAAAGGTAATAAAACTAAAAACTAGAAACAGACAATGATTAAATGATTTATCAGATTGCTTGGAGCTAGTAACCCTTTGTGCAGAAGGTGAGAATGTGCTTTTAAGTGAGATTTTGGTGGAACACCAAACTTAGAATCCTTTATTCTCCCTTAAATTGTTTTGGTGTGAAACACCAAACTTAGCTCCTTACAATACATACCAATCATTTAACCTTTTTATTGAAATAGTTATGAAAAGAAAACTACCTCAGGTTGGGTTGCCTCCCAACAAGTGCTCTTTTAATGTCACTAGCTTGACATTGGGGCTTTCTTTCATGGTGGTTGATGGTTATAGTGCCTCAACTTGTCCCCTCTGATTGTGAGCTTCTTCTTTGTTCCTTGGTGTTCAATCTCAGCATGTTCTAGTGAGAGTATTTTGCTCACAGTATAGTAATCATCAATCTGTTGGCTTGCTCCCAGTTGTTGATAGACTAACTGCACTTTGTCACCTTTGGAGAGCCCTTCTGTTGGAATTTTTTTGTTCTTCCAACCCTTTTTGATTCTGTTTTCATTCTTCTTCCTTCTTCTTATTGATCCTTTCTGCTTGCAAGTGGGCTTCATTTTGGGATTCTTCTTCTTGATAACTAACACATCAATGCTTTCATGAATCTCTTCATTGCTCTGTACAAGTTCTTTTTCTTCTTCCCATGCTGCATTATCTTCTTCTTGCTTTGGGATGTTGCTGTGAATCACCTTGTCAATTTCCATATAGTCTTTCTTCTCATTACCAAATTGTGCTTCTGGTAACACCTTCAGAGTGACACTCTTATCATGCATTCTGAGAGTTAATTCTCCTTCCTCTATGTCTATGATAGCTCTAGCAGTGGCCAAGAATGGCCTTCCCAGAATAATTGAGTCACCATCATCCCCTTCTGAATCTAGAACCACAAAATCTGCAGGGTATATGAAATTGTCCACCTTTACCAGAAGGTTTTCAATCATACCCCTGGGGTATACTGTTGACTTATCTACTAGCTCTAGAGATATCTGTACTGGTTTAACTTCCTCTATATGTAGCTTTTTCACCGAGGAGGATGGTATTAAGTTAATACTTGCTCCGAGATCGCACATTGCTTTAGTGATGGTCAATTCCCCAATGGTGCAAGGCAACAGGAAGCTCCATGGGTCCTCAAGCTTGGGAGGAAGCCCTTTTTGAATCAAGGCACTGCATTTCTCAGTAATCATTATGGTTTCTTTCTCATCCCAGCTTCTTTTCTTGTTGACAAGCTCCTTCAAGAATTTGGCATACAGAGGCATTTGCTCAAGTGCTTCAGCCAAGGGGATATTGATTTCCAGCTTCTTAAAAATCTCAAGGAATTTGTGAAAATGCTGGTCTTTAACCTCTTTGTTGAACCTCTGGGGATATGGCAGTGGAGGTGTGATGCTCTTTCCTATTTGCTGCTATCCCTGAGCCACTTTCTTTGAGCTATGTAGCTGGTTGTCCTTCTCTTTAAGTTTCTCAGTGCTTTTGTTTGGCATCACAACTTGCTCCTTACCTTCATCGTCCTTTGCTTGCTTCTCATCCTCTGTTGGTTCTTTGAAGCTCTCTGCTTGTTTCTTTGTAGTGTCATTGTTGCTTATCAATGTTCTCCCACTCCTTAATTGTATTGCCTTGCACTCCTCCTTGGGATTTGGGATTGTGTCACTGGGCAGTGAGTTTGAAGGTCTCTCAACAGATACTTGCTTGGAGAGTTGCCCAATCTGCCTCTCTAGGCTCTTTAGTGATGCTTCATGGTTTTTGTTTGTTATTTCCTGGTGTTTCATCATTTTCTCTATCAAGGTCTCTAAGTTGGTGAGTCTTTGAGGTTCAGGTGGTGCTTGTGGTGGGTTGTGAGATGTGGGTGGTGGATGATAGGCATTTTTGTTGGTGGGTTGGTTATTGGATTGGTACTGGTTGAGATTAGGGTAGTTGTTTTGAGGTTTTCTGTATGTGTTTTGGTTAGTCTACTGATGGTTGTAGTTTTGGTTGTTTCTTGGGTTGTTTTGATTTGAGTTCCTCTGCCATGGGTGTTGGTTTTGGTTGTGAGTGTCTCCCCATCTGAGGTTGGGGTGATTTTTCCATGAGGGGTTGTAGGTATCACCATTGAATTCATTTGGATTTGAATGCATGTACTGGACTTGTTCCTGTTGTTGCTCCTCTTGGATTTCTTCATTTTGCCCCCATGTGGCTGATGGTTGGCTGGTGTTAACTGCTGCAACTTGAAGGCCATCAATCCTCTTGGTCATTTCCTCAAATTGTTGTTGAATTTGCTGCTGCATTAATTTGATTAATTTGAGGATTGAATCCACTCCTTCTAGTTCCATTACTCCTCTCCTTTGTGATGGTTAGTTGGACCAAAAGTTTGAGCAAAAGTTAGGGGCTAACTTTTGCCCAAACTTTTCATATCAGCACCCATATCCAGCTGATACCAACGTTGGTGCCAAAGTTAGGGGTCTAACTTTGGCCCCAACGTTGGCCTTACCTTGTGCACTTGTGGCGCCAACGTTAGCCACCAAGTTAGGTGCTAACGTTGGCGCAAACTTTTGCTCCTCCCCTTGTGATTTTCATGTGCCAACGTTAGCCACCAAGTTAGGGGCTAACGTTGGCGCAAACTTTTGGTGCCCAGGGAGGTTTTCTTAATGCCAACGTTAGCCTCAAAGTTAGGGGCTAACGTTGGCGCAAACTTTTGGTGCCCAGGGGTGATTTTCATGTGCCAACATTAGCCTCAAAGTTAGGGGCTAACGTCGGCGCAAACTTTTGGTACCCAGGGAGTGATTTTCAAGTTCCAACGTTAGCCCAAAAGTCAGGGGCTAACGTTGGGGCTAACTTTTCACCCAAAAGTTTGTGCAAAAGTTTGAGGCTAACTTTAGGTCCAGCTTTTTGCTTCCTGGTTCAATTTCACTTATTCCATTGTCTTCTCTTTACTCCTAGCTATTCCTTCTTGCTTCAACCTTAGGGGCTAACTTTTGCCCAAACTTTTCATATCAGCACCCATATCCAGCTGATACCAACGTTGGTGCCAAAGTTAGGGGTCTAACTTTGGCCCCAACGTTGGCCTTACCTTGTGCACTTGTGGCGCCAACGTTAGCCACCAAGTTAGGGGCTAACGTTGGCACAAACTTTTGGTACCCAGGGAGTGATTTTCAAGTTCCAACGTTAGCCCAAAAGTCAGGGGCTAACGTTGGGGCTAACTTTTCACCCAAAAGTTTGTGCAAAAGTTTGAGGCTAACTTTAGGTCCAGCTTTTTGCTTCCTGGTTCAATTTCACTTATTCCATTGTCTTCTCTTTACTCCTAGCTATTCCTTCTTGCTTCAACCTTAGGGGCTAACTTTTGCCCAAACTTTTCATATCAGCACCCATATCCAGCTGATACCAACGTTGGTGCCAAAGTTAGGGGTCTAACTTTGGCCCCAACGTTGGCCTTACCTTGTGCACTTGTGGCGCCAACGTTAGCCACCAAGTTAGGGGCTAACGTTGGCACAAACTTTTGGTACCCAGGGAGTGATTTTCAAGTTCCAACGTTAGCCCAAAAGTCAGGGGCTAACGTTGGGGCTAACTTTTCACCCAAAAGTTTGTGCAAAAGTTTGAGGCTAACTTTAGGTCCAGCTTTTTGCTTCCTGGTTCAATTTCACTTATTCCATTGTCTTCTCTTTACTCCTAGCTATTCCTTCTTGCTTCAACCTTAGGGGCTAACTTTTGCCCAAACTTTTCATATCAGCACCCATATCCAGCTGATACCAACGTTGGTGCCAAAGTTAGGGGTCTAACTTTGGCCCCAACGTTGGCCTTACCTTGTGCACTTGTGGCGCCAACGTTAGCCACCAAGTTAGGGGCTAACGTTGGCACAAACTTTTGGTACCCAGGGAGTGATTTTCAAGTTCCAACGTTAGCCCAAAAGTCAGGGGCTAACGTTGGGGCTAACTTTTCACCCAAAAGTTTGTGCAAAAGTTTGAGGCTAACTTTAGGTCCAGCTTTTTGCTTCCTGGTTCAATTTCACTTATTCCATTGTCTTCTCTTTACTCCTAGCTATTCCTTCTTGCTTCAACCTTAGGGGCTAACTTTTGCCCAAACTTTTCATATCAGCACCCATATCCAGCTGATACCAACGTTGGTGCCAAAGTTAGGGGTCTAACTTTGGCCCCAACGTTGGCCTTACCTTGTGCACTTGTGGCGCCAACGTTAGCCACCAAGTTAGGGGCTAACGTTGGCACAAACTTTTGGTACCCAGGGAGTGATTTTCAAGTTCCAACGTTAGCCCAAAAGTCAGGGGCTAACGTTGGGGCTAACTTTTCACCCAAAAGTTTGTGCAAAAGTTTGAGGCTAACTTTAGGTCCAGCTTTTTGCTTCCTGGTTCAATTTCACTTATTCCATTGTCTTCTCTTTACTCCTAGCTATTCCTTCTTGCTTCAACCTTAGGGGCTAACTTTTGCCCAAACTTTTCATATCAGCACCCATATCCAGCTGATACCAACGTTGGTGCCAAAGTTAGGGGTCTAACTTTGGCCCCAACGTTGGCCTTACCTTGTGCACTTGTGGCGCCAACGTTAGCCACCAAGTTAGGGGCTAACGTTGGCACAAACTTTTGGTACCCAGGGAGTGATTTTCAAGTTCCAACGTTAGCCCAAAAGTCAGGGGCTAACGTTGGGGCTAACTTTTCACCCAAAAGTTTGTGCAAAAGTTTGAGGCTAACTTTAGGTCCAGCTTTTTGCTTCCTGGTTCAATTTCACTTATTCCATTGTCTTCTCTTTACTCCTAGCTATTCCTTCTTGCTTCAACCTTAGGGGCTAACTTTTGCCCAAACTTTTCATATCAGCACCCATATCCAGCTGATACCAACGTTGGTGCCAAAGTTAGGGGTCTAACTTTGGCCCCAACGTTGGCCTTACCTTGTGCACTTGTGGCGCCAACGTTAGCCACCAAGTTAGGGGCTAACGTTGGCACAAACTTTTGGTACCCAGGGAGTGATTTTCAAGTTCCAACGTTAGCCCAAAAGTCAGGGGCTAACGTTGGGGCTAACTTTTCACCCAAAAGTTTGTGCAAAAGTTTGAGGCTAACTTTAGGTCCAGCTTTTTGCTTCCTGGTTCAATTTCACTTATTCCATTGTCTTCTCTTTACTCCTAGCTATTCCTTCTTGCTTCAACCTTAGGGGCTAACTTTTGCCCAAACTTTTCATATCAGCACCCATATCCAGCTGATACCAACGTTGGTGCCAAAGTTAGGGGTCTAACTTTGGCCCCAACGTTGGCCTTACCTTGTGCACTTGTGGCGCCAACGTTAGCCACCAAGTTAGGGGCTAACGTTGGCACAAACTTTTGGTACCCAGGGAGTGATTTTCAAGTTCCAACGTTAGCCCAAAAGTCAGGGGCTAACGTTGGGGCTAACTTTTCACCCAAAAGTTTGTGCAAAAGTTTGAGGCTAACTTTAGGTCCAGCTTTTTGCTTCCTGGTTCAATTTCACTTATTCCATTGTCTTCTCTTTACTCCTAGCTATTCCTTCTTGCTTCAACCTTAGGGGCTAACTTTTGCCCAAACTTTTCATATCAGCACCCATATCCAGCTGATACCAACGTTGGTGCCAAAGTTAGGGGTCTAACTTTGGCCCCAACGTTGGCCTTACCTTGTGCACTTGTGGCGCCAACGTTAGCCACCAAGTTAGGGGCTAACGTTGGCACAAACTTTTGGTACCCAGGGAGTGATTTTCAAGTTCCAACGTTAGCCCAAAAGTCAGGGGCTAACGTTGGGGCTAACTTTTCACCCAAAAGTTTGTGCAAAAGTTTGAGGCTAACTTTAGGTCCAGCTTTTTGCTTCCTGGTTCAATTTCACTTATTCCATTGTCTTCTCTTTACTCCTAGCTATTCCTTCTTGCTTCAACCTTAGGGGCTAACTTTTGCCCAAACTTTTCATATCAGCACCCATATCCAGCTGATACCAACGTTGGTGCCAAAGTTAGGGGTCTAACTTTGGCCCCAACGTTGGCCTTACCTTGTGCACTTGTGGCGCCAACGTTAGCCACCAAGTTAGGGGCTAACGTTGGCACAAACTTTTGGTGCCCAGGGAGGTTTTCTTAATGCCAACGTTAGCCTCAAAGTTAGGGGCTAACGTTGGCGCAAACTTTTGGTACCCAGGGAGTGATTTTCAAGTTCCAACGTTAGCCCAAAAGTCAGGGGCTAACGTTGGGGCTAACTTTTCACCCAAAAGTTTGTGCAAAAGTTTGTGGCTAACTTTAGGTCCAGCTTTTTGCTTCCTGGTTCAATTTCACTTATTCCATTGTCTTCTCTTTACTCCTAGCTATTCCTTCTTGCTTCAACCTTTCTCCAAGCTTTCTTCACCTATCATTAATCAACCAAACACATCAAAGCTATGCTTAAAATCATGAGATATTCATTCTTTCATAATATGTAACAATTATAGTATAAAACCTCATGAAATAGCATGAATTCATACATGGTTGATTAAATCAAAGGAAACATGAAAATCTACCAAATTGGCTTGCTTAGAGTTCAAGAAAGTGCATAATTCAAGTGAAAACAAAAGAAAAAGAACTCTTTTTTTTTCTTTTTCAAAAGTGATAGAACTAAAAACTAGAAAATAGCAGAATAATTAACTAGTTTGTCTAGATGCTCGAAGCTAGCATTATTGTAGAAAGTGAGAATGTGTTTTTGGTGGAACACCAAACTTAGAATTCTTCATTCTCCTTTATATTGTTTTGGTGTGTAACACCAAACTTAGCTTCCTGCAATCTAGATAAAGCTAGTTAACCTTTTTATTGAAATAGATATGGAAAGATAGTTACCTCCGGTTGGGTTGCCTCCCAACAAGCGCTTTTTTATTGTCACTAGCTTGACATCCTTCACTCTGTTCTCATGGAAGTTGAGGCTTCTATTGCCTTAGGGCTCTTGCTATGGGCTTCCTTCCCTCTGTTTCTCTTTCCATAGCCCTCTTACTTTCCTCCATGACTCCCTTCTCTTTCAACACAGCATCCTTTTCATGGCTTTTTGGGTTCAGAGTCCCCTCCTTCTCACTTAATTCAGCAAGGTTTTGAACTAGTTGTTCCATTTGCCTTTCAAGTCTTCTGAGTGAAGCCTCCTGGTTCTTGCTTATCATCTCTTGATGTTTCTTTATTTCTTCCCGCTCTATTACCATCATTTCTTGAATTTTTATGGACCTCTCCATCAGCATTTCTAGAATATAGATTCTTTGAAAGGTTGGAAGTGGTTGTGGCTGTGTCAATTGTGGTGGTTGATGAAGGTCATTTTGAGCAAATGGTGAGGTAGGACGGGGTTGGAAGTGTGTGTGATTGTTGTTGTGGGGGTGTGTTTTAAGCTGGTTTTTGAAGCTGGGATTGTTGCAGTTGAAGTCCCTTGGATTTTGGTTTTGGTTCTCAACCCCCCTCCCATCAGAATGAGTTCTCCAAGGTGGATTGTACACATCATTCTGAGGCCTGTGTTGGAGCATGCTAGAGTGATTGCTTGGAGATTGTAGTTGCTCATAATTCTGTTGCTCATGGTTAATGACCCCAAAACTGTGTTCAGCTTGATTACTCCCATATGAGCTTTGAGTCAGGTTGTATGTATGTATTACAGCATGTCTCAACTCAGTGATTTTCCTAGCCATCATGTCCAGTTGTTGTAGACTCTGCTGATGTATCTGCTTGTTTTGGCTTATTACTGCACGAGCACCTTCAATTTCTTTCTCTTGTGTGAATGGATGCACTTCTGCCTCTGGCTTAACAATTCTCTGTGATGGGTTCAATTTGACTAAGAGTCCATTCATCAGTTCTTCCCATCCGATAATGCTTCCTTGTGGAAAAGCTTCAAACCATTGGGCAACATCATTCATGGCTATGGATAGTTGCTTCGAACTATGGGTTACATTATCATCCAAGGTGGGGATATTACTCTCATGATTGCTAGAATTTGTTGAGTTCCCCTCCATGATCTGCACAGTCACAAAAATTCAAGTGATGATTGAATATTTTCAAGCTCAGAATGTGATTCAGAAGGTTAGCTGGCACAAAGTATCAAACAGTTGATGGACTTGGGAGATTAGTGGCATAAATTGCTTCTCTTGTGTAAGCAAGAGCATTGCATAGAGCCAGAAATTTCCCAGAAAACTTCACTTTGTTGCTAAAGCGAAGTTTCAGTCATCTCAGGCAAAAATTCAAACAGTTAGTGGGTTAATTAAAAATTAAAGAACAGAAAAGTAAAAGTGCTTGATCTAGATCTCCACTTCACTTA
>NC_029790.2:63678115-63692815 GCF_000816755.2 Arachis ipaensis | reverse complement strand
ATGAAAATTCCCATAAGAAAGCTCCCTGAAGAACTTGAATTCTATCCTATTTATACACTTTCTTCCAATGATCTTCAAGCCTTGAGTTGGGCCTTTGCTCTTGGTGGAATTGGGTTGAAAGAGGCCTTGGTTGATTGCTCTTGAAGTTTGGAGAAGAACCAAAGTGAACCAATTGAACCGGGTTGGAGTTTTGCAAAATTTGGACCAAAACTTTGAGCAAAAGTTAGGGGCTAACTTTTGCCCAAACTTTTCATATCAGCACCCATATCCAGCTGATACCAACGTTGGTGCCAAAGTTAGGGGTCTAACTTTGGCCCCAACGTTGGCCTTACCTTGTGCACTTGTGGCGCCAATGTTAGCCACCAAGTTAGGGGCTAACGTTGGCGCAAACTTTTGCTCCTCCCCTCGTGATTTTCATGTGCCAACGTTAGCTACCAAGTTAGGGGCTAACGTTGGCGCAAACTTTTGGTGGCCAGGGAGGTTTTCTTCATGCCAACGTTAGCCTCAAAGTTAGGGGCTAACGTTGGCGCAAACTTTTGGAGCCCAGGGGTGATTTTCATGTGCCAACGTTAGCCTCAAAGTTAGTGCTAACGTTGGCGCAAACTTTTGGTACCCAGGGAGTGATTTTCAAGTTCCAACGTTAGCCCAAAAGTTAGGGGCTAACGTTGGGGCTAACTTTTCACCCAAAAGTTTGTGCAAAAGTTTGAGGCTAACTTTAGGTCCAGCTTTTTGCTTCCTGGTTCAATTTCACTTATTCCATTGTCTTCTCTTTACTCCTAGCTATTCCTTCTTGCTTCAACCTTTCTCCAAGCTTTCTTCACCTATCATTAATCAACCAAACACATCAAAGCTATGCTTAAAATCATGAGATATTCATTCTTTCATAATATGTAACAATTATAGTATAAAACCTCATGAAATAGCATGAATTCATACATGGTTGATTAAATCAAAGGAAACATGAAAATCTACCCAATTAGCTTGCTTATGGCTCAAGAAAGTGCATAATTCTAAGGAAAACAAAAGAAAAAGACTAGTTAAAATAGGCTAAGATGACTTGTCATCACACAAAAACTTGATGAGTATTTTGGTGGAACAATGAATTTCTCCCAAAACACACAAATCTAACCGGCAAGTGTACCGGGTCGTATCAAGGAATAAAAACTCACGGGAGTGAGGTCGATCCCATAGGGATTGAAGGATTGAGCAATTTTAGCTTAGTGGTTAATTTAGTCAAGCTAATCAAGATTTGGTTGAGTGTTTTGTGATTTGTAGAAATTAAATTGCATGGATGTAAAGAGAACAGGGAATTAAAGTGCTGAATCTTAAAGAACAAGAAATTAAATAGCAGAAACTTAGAATGCAAGAAATGTAAATTGCAGAATCTTAAAGTGCAAGAAATGTAAACGGCTGGAATTGCAAAGGGAATTGGGGATTGGATTTGCAGAATTTAAACAAGGAAAAGTAAATTGCATCAAGCAGAGAAGTAGAAGAAGGTTTGGGTTAGATTGGATCTTGAAGCAGAAAAGTAAATGAACATGAAAACAATAAACAGAATGTAAATTGGAATTTCAGATCTCAGGGGTCCAGAGACTAGAAAACCAGGTCTAGATCTCACTACCTTCCTTGATCTAACAAGAACAATTGCAAGGGAAAAGTAAATTGCAAAGAAAATAGATGAAGAACAATTAACCCAAACTTTCTTCTACTTCTCTGCTTGATGCAATTTACTTTTCCTTGTTTAAATTCTGCAAATCCAATCCCCAATTCCCTTTACAATTCCAGCCGTTTACATTTCTTGCACTTTAAGATTCCACAATTTACATTTCTTGCATTCTAAGTTTCTGCTATTTAATTTCTTGTTCTTTAAGATTCAGCACTTTAAATCCCTATTCTCTTTACTTCCATGCAATTTAATTTCTGCAAATCACAAAACACTCAACCAAATCTTGATTCGCTTGACTAAATTAACCACTAAGCTAAAATTGCTCAATCCTTCAATCCCTGTGGGATCGACCTCACTCCCGTGAGTTTTTATTACTTGATATGACCCGGTACACTTGCCGGTTAGATTTGTGTGTTTTGGGAGAAATTCATTGTTCCACCAAAATACTCATCAGGTTTTTGGCGCCGTTGCCGGGGATTGATTAGATTGACAATGATTAAGTGAGGTGGTGATCTAGATCAAGCACTTTTTCTTTAATTTTGATTAACCCACTAACTGTTACTAACTGTTTGAAATTTTGCTTAAACTAAACTTCATTCTAGGAATAGATTGAAGTGTTACTCAAGTTGCAGCAGTTAACACCAGCCAACCATCAGCCACATGGGGGCAAAATGAAGAAATCCAAGAGGAGCAACAGCAGGAACAAGTCCAGTACATGCATTCAAGCCCAAATGAATTCTATGGTGATACCTACAACCACTCATGGTAAAATCACCCCAACCTCAGATGGGGAGACACTCACAACCAAAACCAACAACCATGGCAGAGAAATTCAAACCAAAACAACCAAAGAAACAACCAAAACTACAACCAGCAGCAGACTAACCAAAACACATACAGAAAACCTCAAAACAACTACCCTAATCTCAATCAGTACCAATCCAACAACCATTCCACCAACCAAAATGTTAACCACCCACAACCCACATCTCACAACCCACCACAAGCACCACCTGAACCTCAAAGACTCACCAATTTAGAGACCTTGATAGAAAAAATGATGAAGCACCAGGAAATAACAAAAAAAAACCATGAAGCATCATTAAAGAGCCTAGAAAGGCAGATTGGGCAACTCTCCAAGCAAGTATCTGTTGAGAGACCTTCAAACTCACTGCCCAGTGACACAATCCCAAATCCCAAGGAGGAGTGCAAGGCAATACAATTAAGGTGTGGGAGAACATTGATAAGCAACAATGACACTACAAGGAAACAAGCAGAGAGCTTCAAAGAACCAACAGAGGATGAGAAGCAAGCAAAGGACGATAAATCTAAGGAGCAAGTTGTGATGCCAAACAAAAGCACTGAGAAACTTAAAGAGAAGGACAACCAGCTACATAGCTCAAAGAAAGTTGCTCAGGGACAGTAGCAAATAGGAAAGAGCATCACACCTCTACTGCCATATCCCCAGAGGTTCAACAAAGAGGTTAAAAACCAGCATTTTCACAAATTCCTTGAGATTTTTAAGAAGCTGGAAATCAATATTCCCTTGGCTGAAGCACTTGAGCAAATGCCTCTATATTCCAAGTTTCTGAAGGATCTTATCAACAAGAAAAGAAGCTGGGATGAGAAAGAAACCATAATGATTACTGAGGAATGCAGGGCCTTGATTCAAAAAGGGCTTCCTCCCAAGCTTGAGGACCCAGGGAGCTTCCTGTTGTCTTGCACCATTGGGGAATTGACCATCACTAAAGCAATGTGCGATCTCGGAGCAAGTATTAACTTAATACCATCCTCCTTGGTGAAAAGCTGCATATAGAGGAGGTCAAACCAGTACAAATGTCTCTGGAGCTGGTAGATAAGTCAATGGTATACCCCAGGGGTGTAATTGAAAATCTTTTGGTCAAGGTGGACAGTTTTATATACCCTGCAGATTTTGTGGTTCTAGATTCAGAAGGGGATGATGGTGACTCTATTATTCTGGGAAGGCCATTCTTGGCCACTGCTAGAGCTATCATAGACATAGAGGAAGGAGAATTAACTCTCAGAATGCATGATAAGAGTGTCACTCTGAAGGTGTTACCAGAAGCACAGTTTGGTAATGAGAAGAAAGACTATATGAAAATTGACATGGTGATTCACAGCAACATCCCAAAGCAAGAAGAAGATAATGCAGCATGGGAAGAAGAAAAAGAACTTGTACAGAGCAATGAAGAGATTCATGAAAGCATTGATGTGTTAGTTATCAAGAAGAAGAATCCCAAAATGAAGCCCACTTGCAAGCAGAAAGGATCAATAAGAAGAAGGAAGAAGAATGAAAACAGAATCAAAAAGGGTTGGAAGAACAAAAAAATTCCAAACAAAAAAAAAAAAAGAGAAGTGACAGAACCAAAGAAAAACAAAAAGAAACAAAGCTGGACACCAATAGCTTGAACCTTAGAATATATGCCTGTGGTGTCTTTGTACTAGGATCTACTTGGATTAGTAAGCTCTTAGGAGTGCATCAACACTCGGTGACTTGGGTTAACTAATCCGGGATCATCAGCTGAAAGTCCACTATCAAGAGCAACCTAACTACAAGGGATTTAGTAACCCAAAGAGGTGCTGGGCATCAATGTTTTAAGAAGGAATGTGAGCCAAGTGTCTAAGGTGAATAATGTGTCAAGTATAAAGAAAAGGGAAATGAACTTGCTACACATGACACTCAAATAAAGCTTATAAACAAAGTAATAGCCAAGGATAAAGGAATAATGAAAGGTCGTAGCAGTATGTTACTTGAAGCTTGAAGGAGACTTTCTAGGCCTAGGAGTCAATAAGAAGTGAGTATTTAAATATCCACACAAAATCCCATGAACTATCAATAATACTCTGCTAGCATGAACATCCTCTTCCATTTCATTCTTTCTTCTCAATAAATCTTTTCTTGCTTGGGGAAAAATTTGCTTTCAAGGTTTTCATGATTTTCAAAAGATTTCACAAAATGTCCTAGATGAAAACTTCAATTAAATAAAATCCAATGCAATTAAGCAACAATCAAACATACTAGCTTTCCAACACTTGTATGCACATGCTAAAATCTTCTTTAATGCCTTGTTTGTTTATGATCATGATACTTTGTTGCTTTTGAATTCACAAAACTCAAGTTGGTAATCATAATGACACAGCACCATGTTACAAATCAAGATTCAAGCTATGCTTTATTCATACACACATGTAAACAGAAAGGATAAAGACAATCATGCCACTTTCTCTTTTACACTCAACATTTGTTTTAATAGCTCTTTTATGGAGGAGGTTTGTTGA
This sequence comes from Arachis ipaensis, assembly GCF_000816755.2. NCBI lineage: Eukaryota > Viridiplantae > Streptophyta > Magnoliopsida > Fabales > Fabaceae > Arachis > Arachis ipaensis. The sequence goes on along the minus strand of NC_029790.2, from coordinate 63,687,849 downwards.
TCTTCCCAAGCTTTTTTCATCTCCTCTTCATACCTTTCAATCATGGATTCAAATGTTGAGGCGTTTTGGTCCAAGGAAGCTTGTGAGGGTTGTGAATGTTCATGTTCCTTTATCACCTCAAGAGCAGTTTCAGGTTCCACTACTTTCACCACCTCTTCTTTTTTTGTAATTTCACTTGACACAGGGACCTTGCATTCTTGTTTTTCCATTTTCTCCTTCCTTGCATTCAACAATTGGCCTACCATCACTTCCATGTTTTTGAGGGAGTTTTCTAGTTCTTTATGGTATTTATCTTCCTCCTCCGCAAATCTTTTGAGCATGGACTCAATCTTTGAGAGGCTTTGTTTCATGGAAGTTTGTGTGGTTGGTGAGTTTTGACAGAGGCTTTCTATTGAAGCGTGGTCAAGTGATGATATCTTCGGATGAATATCATATGGAGCATTAGAATTCCCTTCCCAGCCACCATTAGAATCATGAATAGCATCATTTTATGGTGGAAGAAAATATCCCATATGGTTTTCTTGCTCACCAAAAGTTTGAGGCAAACTTTTGGTCCAGCTTTTCATATCAGCCCCCATGTTTTGCTGATACCCATGTTGGTGCAAAAGTTAGGGGTCTAACTTTTGCTCCAACGTTGGCCTCCCTTATGCACATTTATGGCGCCAAGTTTGTCCTCTTGTCATGTTGCCAATTTTATGCCCAATATAGACTATCATATATGGTTGGAAAGCTCTAAATGTCAGCTTTCTAACCCACTTGGAATCACTTCAATTGGACATCTACAACTCAAGTTATGATCATTTGAAGAGGGCATGGTTGCTGGATTTGGTGTGCAGCGTTTGAGGTAAAGTTTGCCTCAAACATTGGCAAAAACGCCGGTTCTGGAGGCTCAAACGTATTGTCCACCCCATACTATTATACATTTTTGGAAAGCCCTGGATGTCTACTTTCCAATGCCATTGGGAGCGCATCCATTGGAGCTCTACAGCTCGAGTTATACTCCGTTGAAGGTGCAGAGGTCAGTTGGCCTCACTGCAGGTTGCCACCATGTTCGTTTATGCACATTGCGGGGCAGTTTTCTCCCTCAATTTTAGTGTCCACCATGCAGTGCCATATATTCTTGGAAAGCTCTCGATTCCTACTTTCCATTGCTTTTTGAATCACTTCATTTGGAGCTCTGTAGCTCAAGTTATTCTTGTTGGAAGTATACCCCTTGCACACTTATGGTGCCAGCGTTAGCCCAAAAGTTAGGGGCTAACGTTGGCGCAAACTTTTGCTCCCCCTTTGTATTGTTCATGTGCCAACGTTAGCCCAAAAGTTAGGATGCTCAGAGCCTTGAGCTTTGAGGGAGTGCTTTTGCACTTTGAGCCTAACCTTGACTTCTAAGTGTTTTGTTTTCAAGCCTCAAAAACTTGATGAGTAATTTTGGTGAAACAATGAATTTCTCCCAAAACACACAAATCTCACCGGCAAGTGTACCGGGTCGTATCAAGTAATAAAAACTCACGGGAGTGAGGTCGATCCCACAGGGATTGAAGGATTGAGCAATTTTAGTTTAGTGGTTAATTTAGTCAAGTGAATCACGATTTGGTTGAGTGTTTTGTGATTTGCAGAAATTAAATTGCATGGAAGTAAAGAGAACAGGGAATTAAAGTGCTGAATCTTAAAGAACAAGAAATTAAATAGCAGAAACTTAGAATGCAAGAAATGTAAATTGCGGAATCTTAAAGTGCAAGAAATGTAAACGGCTGGAATTGTAACGGGAATTGGGGATTGGATTTGCAGAATTTAAACAAGGAAAAGTAAATTGCATCAAGCAGAAAAGTAGAAGAAGGTTTGGGTTAGATTGGATCTTGAAGCAGAAAAGTAAATGAACATGAAAACAGTAAATAGAATGTAAATTGGAATTTCAGATCTCAGGGGTCCAGAGACTAGAAAACCAGGTCTAGATCTCACTACCTTCCTTGATCCAACAAGAACAATTGCAAGGGAAAAGTAAATTGCAAAGAAAATAGATGAAGAACAATTAACCCAAACTGAAATTCAATTAAGCAGTAAATAAACAGACAGATCCAAGGATGAGATTGAAACAGAATTTCTTCAATTCTTCAACCCAAGATCCAAGACAATTGTAACAGAAATTGAAAGCAATAAAACTGAGAGGAAGAGAAGTGAATTCTCCTTCCCCAAGACAAAGAAATTAAAGATCACTCAATATCCAAAGCTCTCCGAAAACTATTATGAAAATTCCCAAAAGAAAGCTCCCCGAAGAACTTGAATTCTATCCTATTTATACACTTTCTTCCAATGATCTTCAAGCATTGAGTTGGGCCTTTGCTCTTGGTGGAATTGGGTTGAAAGAGGCCTTGGTTGATTGCTCTTGAAGTTTGGAGAAGAACCAAACTGAACCAATTGAACCGGGTTGGAGTTTTGCAAAAGTTGGACCAAAAGTTTGAGCAAAAGTTAGGGGCTAACTTTTGCCCAAACTTTTCATATCAGCACCCATATCCAGCTGATACCAACGTTGGTGCCAAAGTTAGGGGTCTAACTTTGGCCCCAACGTTGGCCTTACCTTGTGCACTTGTGGCGCCAACGTTAGCCACCAAGTTAGGGGCTAACGTTGGCGCAAACTTTTGTTTTTGTCCCTTCTCTTTTTTTTTTTTTTGTTTTTCTTTCTAACCGAGGATTTTTATTCGATTGAGATTCATAGACAGTAGGCCACTCTATACTTAGAAGGAGATATCCTGGCTCTTTATTCACTAAAAGTGAGCTATTATACAATCACACACATACCACCACTTACTTTTATTCTACTTCTATCTAGCAGAGACTATCTTACTTCACATTCAAACATTTCTTTTATTGAATTAAAGATGCAGGGGACAAAGCATGCTTTTTGTTAAGTGAAAGTAAACACACAAGCACACACTTAGGCTAGCTTACGTATTTTAAATTGAAACAGAAATGATGTACAAACTACTACACTAACAGTTACTGTTAAGATTGGCATATTCACACTTCCAATTTAGAGCAATTCAATGCTGATGGAGTTAAGTGACAATACAACCTCTTGGTGGCTTCTTCTTCTTTCTCTCAGCTAATGGTGTGTAGTCCTCCCAAGAGAGTGATTGAATTCCTGCAGTGTTAATGGAAGTTGCTTGTTTCTCAAGCCCTTAGATGACTGGTTAGTGTGCAAGACTTTCTTGTAGGCGTTTGAACTTACTTTGGTGTGTGAACACCAAACATAGTCCCTTGCCATGTTTCTTATGCATAACCATATGTGAAAGCCTAAGTCTTTGCTAAAGGTAATAAAACTAAAAACTAGAAACAGACAATGATTAAATGATTTATCAGATTGCTTGGAGCTAGTAACCCTTTGTGCAGAAGGTGAGAATGTGCTTTTAAGTGAGATTTTGGTGGAACACCAAACTTAGAATCCTTTATTCTCCCTTAAATTGTTTTGGTGTGAAACACCAAACTTAGCTCCTTGCAATACATACCAATCATTTAACCTTTTTATTGAAATATCTATGAAAAGAGAACTACCTCAGGTTGGGTTGCCTCCCAACAAACGCTCTTTTAATGTCACTAGCTTGACATTAGGGCTTTCTTTCATGGTGGTTGATGGTTATAGTGCCTCAACTTGTCCCCTCTGATTGTGAGCTTCTTCTTTGTTCCTTGGTGTTCTATCTCAGCATGTTCTAGTGAGAGTATTTTGCTCACAGTATAGTAATCATCAATCTGTTGGCTTGCTCCCAGTTGTTGATAGACTAACTACACTTTGTCACCTTTGGAGAGCCCTTCTGTTGGAATTTTTTTGTTCTTCCAACCCTTTTTTATTCTATTTTCATTTTTGAATCAAGGCCCTGCATTCCTCAGTAATCATTATGGTTTCTTTCTCATCCCAACTTCTTTTCTTGTTGATAAGATCCTTCAGAAACTTGGAATATAGAGGCATTTGCTCAAGTGCTTCAGCCAAGGGAATATTGATTTCCAGCTTCTTAAAAATCTCAAGGAATTTGTGAAAATGCTGGTCTTTAACCTCTTTGTTGAACCTCTGGGGATATGGCAGTGGAGGTGTGATGCTCTTTCCTATTTGCTGCTGTCCCTGAGCCACTTTCTTTGAGCTATGTAGCTGGTTGTCCTTCTCTTTAAGTTTCTCAGTGCTTTTGTTTGGCATCACAACTTACTCCTTAGCTTCATCGTCCTTTGCTTGCTTCTCATCCTCTGTTGGTTCTTTGATGTTCTCTGCTTGTTTCTTTGTAGTGTCATTGTTGCTTATCAATGTTCTCCCACTCCTTAATTGTATTGCCTTGCACTCCTCCTTGGGATTTGGGATTGTGTCACTGGGTAGTGAGTTTGAAGGTCTCTCAACAGATACTTGCTTGGAGAGTTGCCCAATCTGCCTCTCTAGGCTCTTTAATGATGCTTCATGGTTTTTGTTTGTTATTTCCTGGTGCTTCATCATTTTTTCTATCAAGGTCTCTAAATTGGTGAGTCTTTGAGGTTCAGGTGGTGCTTGTGGTGGGTTGTGAGGTGTGGGTTGTGGGTGGTAAACATTTTGGTTGGTAGAATGGTTATTGGATTGGTACTGGTTGAGATTAGGATAGTTGTTTTGAGGTTTTCTGTATGTGTTTTGGTTAGTCTGTTGCTGGTTGTAGTTTTGGTTGTTTCTTGGGTTGTTTTGGTTTGAGTTCCTCTGCCATGGGTGTTGGTTTTGGTTGTGAGTGTCTCCCCATCTGAGGTTGGGGTGATTTTTCCATGAGGGGTTGTAGGTATCACCATAGAATTCATTTGGATTTGAACGCATGTACTGGACTTGTTCCTGCTGTTGCTCCTCTTGGATTTCTTCATTTTGCCCCCATGTGGCTGATGGTTGGCTGGTGTTAACTGCTGCAACTTGGAGGCCATCAATCCTCTTGGTCATTTGCTCAAATTGTTGTTGAATTTGCTGCTGCATTAATTTGTTTTGAGCCAGGATTGAATCCACTCCTTCTAGTTCCATTACTCCTCTCCTTTGTGATGGTTGGCGGCCTCTTTGATGAGCAAAGAAGTATTGGTTGTTGGCCACCATATCAATGAGTTCTTGAGCCTCCTCTACAGTTTTCATGAGTTGTAAGGAACCTCCAGCTGAATGATCCAAAGCTTCCTGGATTTCAGTGTTAAGCCTTCATAGAAGTTCTGCAGCTTCTCCCACTCATTAAACATGGCAGGGGGACATTTCCTGATTAGAGCCTTGTACCTCTCCCATGCCTCATAGATGGGTTCAGCCTCCATTTGTGTAAATGTTTGTACCTCAGCCTTCAACCTTATAATCCTCTGAGGTGGGTAAAACTTGGCAAGAAACTTGGTTACCAAATCATCCCAGTTATTGATGCTGTCCCTTGGAAAAGATTCCAACCATTGAGTGGCCTTGTCCCTAAGAGAAAATGGGAATAGCATCAGCTTGTAACTGTCAGGAGGCACACCATTAGTTTTGACAGTGTTGCATATCCTCAAGAAAGTGGATAAGTGTTGGTGTGGGTCTTCAAGTGGTCCTCCACCAAAAGAGCAATTGTTCTGAACCAAAGTGATGAGTTGTGGCTTGAGTTCAAAATCGTTAGCATTGACATTTGGAGCCAAGATGCTGCTCCCACAATGTCTAGGATTTGCAAAGGTATAGGAAGCCAGAACTCTCCTCTGGGGTGGGTTGTCATTGTTGTTGTCTGCTCCACCTGGTGGATTGGTTGAATTTTCCTCCATCTCTTGGAATTCTTCGTCTGATTCCTCTTCTCCAACAATATTTTTCCCTCTTTCAGCTCTTCTTAACCTCCTGAGAGTTCTTTCGTCTTGTTCATGAAAATTGGGTAACTTTTCAGCCAAAAGTTTGTGCAAAAGTTTGAGGCTAACTTTAGGTCCAGCTTTTTGCTTCCTGGTTCAATTTCACTTAATCCATTGTCTTCTCTTTACTCCTAGCTATTCCTTCTTGCTTCAACCTTTCTCCAAGCTTTCTTCACCTATCATTAATCAACCAAACACATCAAAGCTATGCTTAAAATCATGAGATATTCATTCTTTCAAAATATGTAACAATTATAGTATAAAACCTCATGAAATAGCATGAATTCATACATGGTTGATTAAATCAAAGGAAACATGAAAATCTACCCAATTAGCTTGCTTATGGCTCAAGAAAGTGCATAATTCTAATGAAAACAAAAGAAAAAGACTAGTTAAAATAGGCTAAGATGACTTGTCATCACAGAGCATGCATCTTTGGAAGGTTGTAGGCGCATTACATAGCCCAAATGGCATCCTTCTATAAGCAAACACTCCGGATGGACATGTGAATGCTGTTTTCTCTTGATCCTGGGGATCTACTGCAATCTGGTTATAGCCTGAGTAGCCATCCAAAAAGTAGTAATAATCATGACCTGCTAGTCTTTCTAGCATCTGGTCTATGAATGGTAAAGGAAAATGATCCTTTCTGGTGGCTGTATTGAGCCTTCTGTAATCAATACACATGCGCCACCCTGTAACTGTTCTTGTAGGAACCAGTTCATTTTTTTCATTATGAATTACTGTCATGCCTCCCTTTTTTGGGACGAATCAGTTAAGCCAAGGTTCCTGATAGTGGATGCAGGTATTAGGTTGATGCTTGCCCCAAGATCGCATAAAGCTGTCTTGGTGCAATTATCTTCTAATATGCATGGTATCAGAAAGCTCCCAGGGTCTTTAAGCTTTTCAGGAAAGCTCTTCAGAATGACTGCACTGCATTCTTCAGTGAGGAGAACTCTTTCTATTTCTCTCCAATCCTTTTTATGACTCAAGATCTCTTTCATGAACTTGGCATAAGAAGGTATTTGCTCAAGTGCTTCTGCAAATGGAATCTTTATTTCAAGAGTCCTGAGATAATCTGCAAAGCGAGAAAATTGCTTATCCTGCTCCTCCTTCCGGAGTTTTTGAGGATAAGGTATCTTGGCTTTATATTCTTCAACCTTAGTTGCTGTAGGTTTATTGCCTACAGAAGTGGTTGAAGAAGCCTTTTTAGAGGGGTTGTTATCAGCATTTGTGTGTGTCTGATCCCTCACTGGCACTTAAGTGCCAGAGTTAGAAGATGGAGTGAAGTTGGACGCCAGCTCCTTGTCTGCTTCTGGCGTCTGAATGCCAGAACTGTGCCCATTTTGGGCGTTCAGCGCCAGATCATACCCATTTTGGGCGTTCAACGCCAGATCCTTGCCCATTTCTGGCGTTGAACGCCAGTCCTGCTGTATTTCTGGCGTTGAACGCCAGTTTTGGCCATGGTCTGGGCGTTCAGCGCCAGCCTTCCACCAATTTTCTGGAGCTTTAGTGCCAGAATTATTTTTCCCTGGGCTCTTACTGTCCTCAGGTGAATTTTGGGTTGTTTGCTCACTTCTTAGCTTTTTGCTGCCTTGAGGTGGGGTATTTAATGTTTTCCCACTTCTTAGTTGAACTGCTTGGCATTTTTCTGCTATTTGCCTTGACAGCTGCTGCTTTGTTTGCTTAAACTGTTCGTCCATATGTATATAGCCATCCTTGTCTCTTGTAGCCTGTCTTTAAATTCGGCTAACTGCTTTGTGAGAAAGTCCAATTGCTGATTGAATTCAGCAGCTTGTTTTACAGGGCTGAGTTCAGCAATTACTGTTTTAACCTCTTCATTCATGGAAGGGTTGTTGCTTAGGTACAGATGCTGATTCCTGGCAACTGTATCAATGAGCTCTTGAGCCTCTTCAATTGTCTTTCTCATGTGGATGGATCCACCAGCTGAGTAATCTAGAAACATCTGAGCTCCTTCTGCAAGCCCATAATAGAAGATGTCTAACTGAACCCGCTCTGAAAACATTTCAGAGGGGCATTTTCGTAGCATCTCTCTGTATCTCTCCCAGGCATCATAAAGAGATTCATTATCTCCTTGTTTAAAGCCTTGGATGTCTAGCCTTAGCTGTGTCATCCTTTTTAGAGGGAAATATTGATTCAGGAACTTTTCTGTCAGCTGTTTCCATGTCCTTATACTGGCCTTAGGTTGGTTATTCAAGCACCTCTTAGCTTGATCTTTTACAGCAAATGGAAACAGTAATAGTCTGTAGACATCCTGATCTATTTCTTTATCATGTACTGTGTCAGCAATCTGTAGAAACTGTGCCAGAAACTCTGTGGGTTCTTCCTGTGGAAGACTGGAATACTGGCAATTTTGCTGCACCATGATAATGAGCTAAGGATTCAACTCAAAGCTACTGACTCCAATGGAGGGTATGCAGATGCTACTCCCATATGAAGCAGTAGAGGGGTTAGAATATGACCCCAGAGTCCTCCTGGACTGTTCATTTCCGCTTAGGTCCATAATGGAGAAAGGGAGATGATGTAAAATAGAAAAAATATTTTTATTTATTTATTTATATATTTATTTCGAAAATGAAATAAATTGAAATAAAATACATAAAAATTGGGTGAAGATTTTCGAAAAACTGAGGAGAGAAAAAGTGGTTAGGAAGTTTTGAAAAGGATATGATGATTTTGAAAAAAAAAAGTTTTAAATTTTGAAATAAAAATATAAATTTTAGAAATATATTTCGAAAATATGTTTTTAAAATAGAGAGAAAAGATATTTTTGATTTTTAAGAGGAAAGAGAAAAACAACAAGATAGCACAAGATTTAAAATTTTTAGATCTAATGCTCCCTATTTTCGAAAATTTTGGAGGAAAAACACCAAGGAACACCAAACTTAAAAATTTTAAGATCAAGTCACAAGGAAAACTCAAGAACACGAAGAAAGAACACCAAACTTAAAATTTTTAGAAAACCAAAATAAATTTTCGAAAAACACAGAAAAATCAACAAGAAAACACCAAACTTAAAGTTTGGCACAGGATTTAATAGAAAAATTATTTTTGAAAAAGATTTTAAAAAGAGTGTACCAAACTGCCATGGGCTTAGACTAACGCTTTAGCCAATTGGGCAGTAAATGTAACACTTGTTAAAAGAAGGATATTTTTAACCAAGAACAATAATAAGAGATTCTAGACCAAAAAAAAAAAGAAAAATTTTCCTAATCTAAGCAACAAAATAAACCGTCAGTTGTCCAAACACGAACAATCCCCGGCAATGGTGCCAAAAACTTGGTGCACAAATTGTGAATCACACTTTTCACAACTTGTACCACTAACCAGCAAGTGCACTGGGTCGTCCAAGTAATACCTTACGTGAGTAAGGGTCGAATCCCACAGAGATTGTTGGTTTGAAGCAATCTATGGTTATCTTGTAAATCTTAGTCAGGAAGTCAATTATGTTTATCAGTTGAATTTCAAATAAACAAGAGAGCATGGATTAAAGGTTACTTGTTATGCAGTAATGGAGCATATGTTGGAGTTTTGGAGATGCTTTGTCTTCTGAATCTCTGCTTTCCTCTGTCTTCTAATTCACACACGCACGTCCTCCTATGGCAAGCTGTGTGTTGGTGGATCACCGTTGTCAATGGCTACCTTCCATCCTTCCAGTGAAAACTACGCTCACGCACTCTGTCACAGCACGGCTAATCACCAGTTGGTTCTCGATCCGGTTGGAATAGGATTTACTATCCTTTTACGTCAGTCACTAACGCCCAGCCTTCAGGAGTTTGAAGCTCGTCACAGTCATTCAATCCTTGAATCCTACTCGGAATACCACAGACAAGGTTTAGACTTTCCGGATTCTTATGAATGCAGCCATCAATTCTAGCTTATACCACGAAGATTCT